>NW_026895383.1:0-154046 GCF_033153095.1 Gastrolobium bilobum | reverse complement strand
TTCCGAGTATAACTTGATTGAGAAATTCAGGGATCTCCACATTCCTGTGAATACAGAAGATAGTCCACATTTATTGACTACTACGGTAGTCCTGAATTCATTAGTTGAGCGGATTAAAGAGGCTCAATTGCTTGATGAAGAGATTCAGTCTATGAAAGAGCAGGACTTTGTGTCCACTGATAGGTTCGGTCTTAAGTTTTACAAGGATCGGATCATTGTTGGAATGGAAATGGGTCAGTATTTCTATGGATTTTGTAGTAGCATTACCGAGAACTCAGGCTGGTTTTGATTCCATCTGGGTAGTTATTGACAGATTGACAAAGTCTGCACATTTCATACCAGTTAAAACGAGTTTCTCCACAGAGCAGTTGGCTCGGATATATGTAAGAGAGATTGTGAAACTTCATGGTGTTCCTGAAAGTATCATTAGTGATCGGGACCCTAAATTTACTTCTAGACTCTGGGATGCAGTGCAACAGGCCTTCGGTACACAGTTGAGGCTGAGCACGGCTTATCATCCCCAGACTGATGGTCAGACTGAGAGGACTATTCAGACCCTGGAGGACATGTTGAGGGCTTGTGCCTTAGAGCAGGGAAATGCATGGGATAAATATCTTCCTCTAGTGGAATTTTCCTACAATAATAGTTATCATGCCAGTTTGGGCATGGCTCCGTATGAAGCTTTGTATGGCCGTAGGTGCAGGGCGCCTACTTGTTGGTCAGAAATTGGAGAGAGGCAGTTATTTGGGCCTGATATGGTCCAAGAGACTACCGATCAAATTATGATGATTAAGGATCGATTGAAGAAAGCACAGAGTCGCCAAAAGAGTTATTATGATGCAAAGCATAGACCCCTGGAATTTTCAGAAGGGGATCATGTATTTATCCGTTTGTCTCCGACTACGGGTGTTGGGCGTGCTCTAGGAGTGAGGAAGTTGAGTCCTAGGTTCATTGGGCCCTACCAGATTATGAAAAGGGTCGGACCTGTGGCTTATCAGCTTGCCTTACCTCCACATCTGTCAAATTTGCATAGTGTTTTTCACATCAGTCAACTTCGAAAATACGTGCCGGATGAATCCCACATTGTACAGCCGGACAATATCGAAGTAAGAAAAGACTTGAAGTTTGTTGTGGGACCGTTTAAGGTTCTAGCACGTGATGAAAAAGTGTTGAGAAACAGGACTATTCCCATGATCAAGGTACAATGGGAAGGATTGACTCCTGAGGACGCCACTTGGGAGCGGGAGAATGAAATTCTCCAGCGATATCCTGAGTTTGATGTCAGGTATATGTATATTTGATATTTGATTTTGTGGGCAAAATCCTTAAAAGGTGGGGTGAATATAATGACCCTAACTGGTAAATCTTAGTTAGAGATTTAATTTAAGGATTTAAATGCCATAATTAGATTCAGTGAGCGATTTCGAGTATTTTGACTGTAATCATGACTATGTTATGAACAGTGCGTTCTGCCGGAGAATTTACAGTTTTGTGAATTAACCGGTAGAGCTTAAAATGAGCAAAATAATTTTAGGAACATAATTTGAAAATTCTGATGACAAATATGAGTTCAGAACGAAAAATTGTATAGTCTGGCACTTTCCGTGAAAATCTCGTGAATAGTGTTTCTACCGGGTATTTTGTACTGCTGTTTAAGCAACCGGTAGAGTCCAGAAATAAATAATTGATGAAATAAGAATAAGAAAGTCCAATATATGCCAAGCAAGTCAATATAGGCCCAAGAAAATGATAAGTTTATAAGTGTTAAGTTTCAGAATTAAATAAAGTACAGTTAGTGGTTCACAGTGCATTTCGTTAAAAACGGTGCAAAAACCATACTGTGAATTATGAATATTGTTCCTTAGGAAATAAAAATTAATTTAAATAACTTTAGAAAAATAAAAATATATCCGTAGCTTTAAGTTAAGTTTCCGGTAAATTTAAGTGAAATACGCGATAGAAAAACATCCGACAAAAGGGCCACATGTGCCTAAATAGCTTGGCCACTTAAATGAATCACTATTCATTGCAAAAATTTCTTCTTCTCTCTCTTGAAGGGCCGAGCTTCAGCCATGGAAAAGGGGGGGTTAGGGTTTTGCTTGTTTTGTTGATTTCTTCTTGAATTCTCAACCAAATCTTATGACCCACCACTTGAAATTGATTAGGAACCACTCAAGGAATCCATTGCACCTATCCATTTGAGCTATAGTTGAGTGTGTGAAGAGTTATTCCTCCTCTTATTTTCGGATTACTATTCATAGGAGGAGAAAAAGTGGGTTTTTGATGGAGCTTTGCTTGGAGGTTATTCTCTAGGCTTTGTACAAGTGATTAGAGGTAAGAAACCTCTATTTCTATGGTATTATTTTGTGATCTATGTTTTGAAAATTTGGAGCATGTTTTGAGTGGGAAATATTTGATGTTAGAAGGTGAAAATTATGATGGATTGTTGTTGTATAGGAATGATAGTGTTTAGTAAGCATTAATTTGTGATAAAAAAATTGAAAAGCCCTAGTGCACTTTTCCCCTAGGTTTCGGCCTTCATGGCTTATATAGGGTTCATCATGCAAATTTTTATTGTATGTTTGAAAAGGTAAAATATGTTGGAATGTAGTGTAAATGGATTAATTGGTGGAAATGCCAAAGTTAGAAAAAAATCCTACAAATACTTGCTCTATGTTGCGAACTATAGGATGTTTAGGGGTATATATATATTGGTTACATTTTATTCTAATAAAATGGGTTGCATTTTAATATACCAATGGATGAGCTAAGAAGTGAAATGCTTTGACAAATGGTTGAAAAATACCTTGAGTCCCTAAGGGTACGCCCGCGACTTTTAAAGAAAAATAACATGATTTATGTGAAAAATTCTTAAGTAAATGCTTGATTAAATTAAAGAACGCCAACGGGTGTATAGAGGTCTAGACTTGTGTATTGGCATAGAATTGGCAAAAATATAAAGAAAGGAAAATAAGCGATAAAATGTATGCTTATGAAATAATCATGGTATTGCATCATTTTATTGATGCATTGTAAATTATTCTCTAGGTGTGCCTAGGGATTGAGAAGGATCGGAAATCTCTTGAAGCGATAAAAGTAACTTGTTCCACAAGTAAGCGTATTGGTAAAGCTTCAAGAGGTAAGCTCTATGTTTAAGGAGTCTTTTCCTGCTTGAGTGCTCCACCATGGTTAGTGAACTATGGTTGGACTGTATGACTGTGATTTAGATGCTTTGTATAGATGCATTCATATAGAGTTATTTGATAACATGATATGTTTTGCTCTGATATGACTTCTGTAATATGATTTCTGTAACAATCTCTGGCCATTGATTGTATAGTACCCGGACGTCCGCTTTGGGGTCCTCCCTCGGGACTGATGGTGTACTCCTCTGATATGTCTGGTTCCGCTTTGGGGTCCTCCCTCGGGAACACGTGCGTTGATTTCCGCTTGGGGTCCTCCCTTGGGAATGACGGCGCACATCTCTGATATGATATGGATATATGCTCTGTTCTGTTATGATATCTGTTATATGTTGTATTTGTATACTCTGTATCTGAATTTCATGCAGGAGTGAGCCAGGGGTATGGAGAATTCTCTATAAACCTGGAGCTTATTGAGATTTGTAATCTCACCCCTCTTTGGGGACACATTTTCAGGGGCCCAGATTTCCGGTGAGTCCTCACTAGGCAGGGACACGACACGTGGCTGAGGCAGTTGACAGACCGGATTTTGAGTGGCTGTAGGCTACTACCTTTTTGGAGTGTTTGATGTATTTTAGTATTTTCGCATTTGATGGATCATGATATTGATCCTTTATTTTGTATATGGCCTGTATATGTTTTGTACATGTCTATCAGTTTGATGCATGTACATTTGAGTATTCAGGAACGTTATATGATGATGTAGTATTCAGATAGGTTTATGTTTTGATGGCATGCTGTTAGATTTAGTGGCACGGAGCCATGTTATGCATGCGCCCATGTATGGGTATTTGATTATATTTGGATATCTGGCATTTCTGAATTGATATGTTGTATAAACTGTTTATCAGGAAATGCTTCTGAGTGGGATTGGAAAATCCCCAGTTGTCCGATTTATAGAGGAAACTCTGCCCGATTTTCGTTTACGCCGAGTAAGAATTAAGTTAGAAAAAGAAAAAGTTAGCTCATATTTTTGTAAGTTAAGTCTTCCGCTGTTTCTGTTTGTATCATATGTATGTTAATTGAACCGGCTCGAGACGGGGATGTTACAAGAAGTGTCTTCTTCCTTCCCTTAGACGGTTAAACCCTGTATGTAGTATTTGAGAAAGGTAGGCTTTAGTAAATTTAAGTACTTCTATTTTAGTAAACTTTTATTTGATTTAATTTTTAATGCCTGTAACTTTGTTCCATTTTTAAGAGAAAAAGCAATATTGTGGGACTGATAGAAATGCCATGATTTTCAATGCATAGCATTTAGTATTCATTGTTTCTGCGTAATATTCATTCAAATATCTAAGTTATCTGGATTCTGTAAGTTATTTATGGGAGCTGGTTTCAGTATGCTCTACTGAATGAAGAGTGAGACTTTTAAACTTGCCCTGTTTGATATAAGTAGGCATTAAAACACTGACATTTTCTCCCTTTTCTTGATAGATGCTTAACTTGTCAAAATGTCAGAACATCAGTCATATTGGCTTAACTTCTCTAACAAATGGTGCTCAGAACTTAGAAAAGCTTATCCTATCAGATAGCCTAGCTGTAAGTTTTGAATCATTCTAATCCTTTCTATGGTAACCATTTTATAGACTATGCCTTGTCGTGGAGCTTATTCATTTTATTGTATTCAGGTCACTGCTGATCTTGCAAAATGTCTGCATAGTTTTTCTAGGCTGCAATTGGTTAAACTAGATGGTTGTGTGGGTACAAGTTCAGGGTTAAAAGCCATTGGAAATTCATGTGCCTCACTCAAAGATCTGAACTTAAGTAAATGTCTTGCGGTCACTGATGAGAGTCTCTCCTTCCTTGTGCAAACACACAAAGTGCTAGAGAAGTTAAACATAACATGCTGTCATAAGCTAACACATGCATCCATGTACAGCTTAACAAATTCATGTTCCAGGCTCACTTCCCTTAGAATGGAGTCTTGCAGTTTGGTCAGCAGAGATGCTTTTTTGTTTATTGGATGCTGTCAATTTTTGGAAGAATTAGATGTCACTGATAATGAAATTGATGATGAAGGTAGCATTTTCAACCTTGCATATACTTTATAAAAAGTTTCCTTAAAGCGCATGATTTATGCTTCTTGATTTCTTGATTTGTGTAGGGCTTGGATCAATCTCAAGATGTACCAAACTTTCTAGTCTAAAGTTGGGCATATGTTTGAAGATAACTGATAATGGACTTAAGCATATTGCAAGCAGTTGTTCAGAGCTCAAACACCTTGATCTCTACAGGTTTCTTATATCTCAACTTTGTAACATTTAAGCCCAATATAAATGTTGATGGGTGAAAATATCTCTCTGTCTTAACTCTTTACACTCTTACTTTACCTCATCATGAGTGAAAGGGATACATATACCTCAACTTCCCCTCCTCCCTTACCATCACCCCGGAAAAATAATAATAATAATAGTGATTTGACCCTAACATCAATATTTGGCAGGAACTAAACGAATTTCATGAAACTTATTTATGAATAAATTGAAACTGCAAAGCATGTATGTTGTTTGCTCTTACCTCATTCTTTTGAATTTTTTTTGTTTTTTTCAAATTAAAGTTTGCTCTATTTAATTTCATAGGAGCTCAAGAATAAGTGCTGAGGGCATTGCTGAAATTGCTCTTGGCTGTCCTTCACTTGAGGTTATTAATATTGCTTATAACAGTAATGTAACAGATACTTCATTAGTGTCTCTCTCAAAATGCCTGAAGCTAAGAACACTAGAAATTCGAGGATGCCCACACATTTCATCAGCAGGTCTTTCAAATATTGCTGTCAAGTGTAGGCATCTTGAGACTCTGGATATCAAGAAGTGTTATAAAATTAATGACACCGGAATGATTCAGTTGGCTCAATATTCTCAGAACCTTAAACAGGCAGGTTCCTATCCCTTAATTAGTTGTTCAAAATATTTGGAGTTTGTTTTGTATGCCAGTATTTATTTACATAACATTAGTGCCTGAGATACTTGGGTCTCATATACCCCAGTGTGTGTGTAAGAACTAACTTGCATTGATTTATTTGCATTGCAGGTGAAGTTGTCATGTTGCTCAGTAACAGATATGGGACTCATTGGTCTTGCCAGCATAAGCTGCTTACAGCACATATCCATCTTTGACTTGGAGTATTTAACTTCAAATGGCCTAGCATCTGTCCTTTTGGCTTGTCAAAGTTTGACCAAAGTGAAGCTAAACACATCCTTTAAGTCATTACTACCTCAACATATTCTTCAATACATTGAAGATCGAGGTTGTGTGCTTGTTTGGAAGGAAAAAA
Organism: Gastrolobium bilobum; assembly: GCF_033153095.1. Lineage (NCBI taxonomy): Eukaryota > Viridiplantae > Streptophyta > Magnoliopsida > Fabales > Fabaceae > Gastrolobium > Gastrolobium bilobum. The sequence continues at coordinate 147,569 of NW_026895383.1, read as the reverse complement.
GCGTTTGAAACTTTTAGGTATTTCCTGTGTTTTCTTTTGGACATTAATTCATCTCTTTAGTTGCAGCTATTCATATGCAGGAATCATCTGTTACAAAACATGAATCCTTGAATTTGGCATTCAATTTAAAACCACTAAATCCATTATGATGCTCTTATAAATTGAATTTCAAATATCTCAGTAGTTGGGATGGTCTAACTGCAGTGAGAGTTAGAAAAGCAGTTCTTTATTTCAAGGATGCTGCTCTTAATGAAGTGGCTATTGGAATATAAAATTCCTTTCGAACTACCCAGGAAAAAAGTAGTAGCTTCATCACCATGCACTTTGTCACACATGATTCAAAATTTCCCCCCATAATCACATCAAAATTTGTCAAAAGACATACTTCAGTTTCATTCACGGCCTATTGTTCAACATAAAACTCTCTTACCGAAGTTATTTCTACTTGGTGGTTTTGCCTTTATCTCTTTTAAGGAATAGACATAATACCCTTTGAGGAAAAATTATTCAGTGGAATATCTCAGCTTGTTCATTGCTTCATGATTATGATTATTATACGTGTTTTCATGGGGGAGAAGATTTATGAGGAACAGGTAAACTATATATGTTTATTGCAGAACTTCATTGTTCTGCATTCTCAACTTAACTTGAAAATTTGAAATATTTTATTTGAATTACGAATAGCAGTAGAAGATACACTTCTATTTTTTCAACTTATATTCAATATTCATCATATCTTACTGCAAGCCATGCACATTTGTGACAGGTGGGAGTAGATCCAAAAGGATGGAAGCTACATACTGGAAGGAGTTTACAAGCTTCATAAGTAGAAATTAATTAGGCTTACTAGTATGCAGAGACCTAGAGTGAGAGGTCACGGATTCGAATTCAAGTCTCATTGTAAAAATTGATAAGGTTGCGCACAAAAATTTCCTAAATTCCTATCCTCAGAAGACAGGATTTGATGGGAAGAGGATTTTAGTTTATAGAGATGGCTGAAAAAGAATTCATCAAGAAGGTTTAAATGTTTAATATTAACTTGTACATTTTGGTCAGGAATTGAACATCAGAAGATTTTTGGCCCTTTTGAATAAACAACCAAGAGAGATAAAGTATGTGGCTGCTAGGCTTGTCTTTGTCCCAACATTGGAGGAAGGAATGGAACAAAAAGGACAATAGCTCAGTCAAAGATTTGCATTGTTAGCTTTTCAAAAAAATTAATGGTCAAAATGTATATAACAGACCTCACTTGTCCTAAATTGTAGTATTTTGACCTGTTCAATACAATTCCCTCGGTCAAAAGTCAAAACTCTTATCTATTGGCAATAAAAATTAATGTTACTGGTGAGTGAAAGCTAAGCTGATGCAAAACATTGTTTTCAAGTGTATTTACCAGCATTATGTAGGGACCCGTAGGAAATAATTTATAGTTAAAAATATGGGATAAGTTATTCTACTTATTATTATTTTTTGCCTACCTTTGCCTACCACTTTAAAAGACCATCAGATTAGAATCTCAATTAACATTTATCTTTCTCTCTCCTCTTTAGATTCTGATCTAACGGTATTAAAGAGTGGTAGGCAAAGATAGGCAGAAAAAATGATAGGTAGAATAACCTATTCCTAAAAATATATATACTATGCGCTCACTTTTCTGTTGAAAGCAAAAGCTATTCGTAAATTTAGCAAACGCTTTAAATCCAGTTGATTATGTGTTCTGTTCTTATTATTATAATGCTAATGCACAAGGATTAATACCAATCCTCACTCAAATTAACAATGCAGATATGATCAAAGGAAAACACATCCAAGTAATAAGCAAAGTAAATATTGACAAAATCATTCTAAATTGCATTTTAACGCAGCTCAACTCAGAACGTGTGCCAACTTTCATGCCATGGCATGAACGGGATAATATTTAGCTTCCTGTGTTTAGCCAAAAAGAATTATATATTTTCTGACTTTTAAAAGTGATTATCATATTTGGTTATGAGATTCAGATCCCCTAATTATGGCTAAAAATTTTTGTGGACTTTCTTTTTCTTTAGGATTTGATTTGCTCAGCATGGGATTTGAGTTTAGTGAAATACTAAATGTGTTAAGTGTGAAAGTGCCTCATACTTCAGAAGTCTTGACTATTGATATTTGACCTATTCTTCTTCCCACAACTTCATGGCGATGAAAACCCACTTCGCAATTAAAATAATTAATAAACTATCAGAAACGGTCAAAGAAAATGAAATCTAGAAAGGGAAACCATTAAAAAGTACTTTCCATGAATCTATAGACTATATAAGACATTCTGCTGTAGGTTCATTATGCTTATTTATTCAAGTTAAAGTACGGTTTCTCACTTCAAATTTTTGTCCACATATTTTACTTAATTGGAACTATGCCCCGAATTCATAAGCCACTCAGCCAGGACAAGCTACCATAACTAACTAACCATTCATTTTACTATCACTATTTGGAATTTCCAATTGAGCTTCAAGCATGGATTTCTGATTTGTTACTGATGTTGGCTCTCTATGTTATGGAGGCCAGAGATAAAAGGAAGAGACATAAGTTCAGATATCAAAAAGACCAATAATAGTGAAGCTTAATTAAATACAATTTCTTAACGCTCAATCAACTGGATCCATCTGCATTGATAAGTTATTAGTGACGCGTTTTCTTTTTCAGTAAGAGAGACTTTGATAGTGTCATTTAACTGCTTAATAATTAATTTAAAAATTTTCAGCAATTAAGCGAGAGTCAATAAAGGGTGGTTCTATTTTTTAATATATAAGCACAAGCTGGTTTTGTGATCGATCTATCCAAAGCATGCTTTTTAATTTCCCTGTATATATCTACCAACTCACACAATGAACTTGGTTGGCTTTGGCTACAAACTTCCAAAAGCAGACACCTTTTGAGAATAATCTAGAGAATGGTAATCCACAGTTTCTGCTTTCTAGATGTTATAAAGTGGCAAGTTGGAACAAACAAATTAATGAGACTAAATGAGCGTTTACTTGGGAGTACTATAGCTAAATTTTATAAACACATCAATATCTTTAGTCTCTTTCTTTATACATATTGGACAAAACAAAACCTATATTATATTATAATGTTGTCATAAAACAAAGAGGAATTGAATCGAATATACATTGCAATGTATATTATGAGGTTATTGACTTCATTTTCTTCGGTCGAGGTCAGACAATAAATCATATATAGAGCTGCTCTTGACTATATATCCGGTTAACCCTTTGGTGAATTCTTGATGTACCTCTCCCAGTGGATGAAATGCACTGGTTAGTAGAATCTAAAGTGAATCTAGTGATCATTAATTCTTTGTTACAAGAATGAAATAGCACACGCGCACTCACGAAAAGAAATCGCTGATCCACTTTTTGTAGTTATAAATTTCATAACATTTAAACAAATTGTTTCAGATTCTTTTTCAGGTTTGACACGAGGTATCGGATTTCAGATTAGTGCTTGATTGGATTATATTTTGTCAAATAATATTTTTCTAATAAGAACCATTTGTTTATTACAAGAATATAATAAATTGTGATTATTATATTACAAACAATTATTTGAGTAACACAAATTTTAATTAAATTTTACAATACAGTTTAAATAAATACTCTTATAACGCATTCATAAAAGTAGAGAGCGTGACTTAAAGTTATAACCCTCCAAAATATTAATATAATAGTAATTGTTGGTCTCACTTTTTTGTCTCAGTAGGAGACAACTCTTCTATCCTCTTAAAGAAGAAAAGTATTCTTATAGTAATTGAAAAATGCTTTTCTCCTTTCGGTATAATTACTTTATTATAAAAGTAAATGAGAATTATAAAAAAATTCAATTGGAGTACGGTTTATTAAATGTAGTGAATACTAATTTTTCTATATTCTTTTCATGTCGTTATCTCTTTTCTACTTTTTTAAACTGTTCTAAAGAAATAAGTACTTTTGGTAAATAAACAAATAGGCAAAATAATTATATATTTTTGGCGATTGATGATCTTCATATATATTAAACAATCTTTGTCATGTAATTGTTATACTGTGTCTCAATTGCTTTCATATTAAGTATGTGACTGCGTATGTGCTGACGAAAACCTAACCTTGAATTTGTTTCTTTTACTTTTCTTACCCTAACCATAAAACGAAGAGAGTTGGACGATGCACGTGATTTAACTTATGCTTCAGTACGTATAATTTGTCCATCTGGTTTTTTTGAGTAAGGTTATGATTAAGAGCTTAGAAACCATAAATTTATTAAATAAACTCAACTTACATTTTTTATAACATATTTGTCGTTTACTCGTTAATAACAACTGTTTACGCGTTGATGATTTTTAAACCGTGATATGTTGATCAAAATAGGTGTTGATATACTAAATGATAATAGCTTAGTTGGTCTCAAAAAACTGAGTAGGTGGAGGTGAAAGTATGTGTTTGATCCTTTTTAGTATCACATTTGAGAAAGATTTAAAGCCTTAATTTGAAACTAGTCTTGAATCGGACTAGCCGCGAATCGATGAAACGATTGAAATATACCAAAAAAAAAAAATGAGTGTTGACAAGACACACCATAATGTTAGAAGTTTGTGTGTTCCGGAAGCAAACAAAATTTGGTGGGACTGAGATGAGAGAAACAAATAAAAGGTTGAGGAGAGAAAAGGAATTTTTTTTTTTTCGTCCAAGTGTCAATTTTTTAGTGGAAGGACCATGATAGTCCTGGACCATATTAAAAAATTCAATAATGTTGATACGAGTTTGGAGTAGTGGAATAATTATTCCTTTATAATTGAAATGTTCTCTGTTTGAATTTGGAAAACAATATCAAAATTTAATGGTGAGTAATTATTATTTTTTTAAAAGTAAACCTTTATAAATTATTTTTGTCATAATTAATTAATTTTTCAAGTTATAGAACAAAATGATTTACTAATTGGTGATAATATATTATATGTCTTACTAACAAGAAAAGATATACGTCAAAGGAGTATAAACATATAGAAGGGTGCATAATGCTTTTTTACTCTGAATTGAAGATTAGACGTGGGACGGTGTTAAGAAATATAATACCGTGAGATGGTGTTAGAAAATACAATAAAAAATTATTCATATATTTTCAGCAAAGAGCTTAAATTATTATGAGACTTAGTTTATAACATGGTATAATAGCTTATGATCAAGTGAAATAGAATTTAAATAAAGTTAAATTTTAACACAAAATAAAAAAACATGTTATTAACTTAAGTTTTTACTGAAAATTGGTTATTTGATATGGCATCATAATTTTCATGACCAAATTATCCAAAGTTTGACAATATTGTAGAACTTTTTAGTACAATTATATATGAAGTTTGTTAAATTGTCTACCCTTCATGCGGTTTTTATTTGAGAGAATCTATTAGAAATACAATATAAAATATAAAACTATTCATTTATCTTCACCTAATAAAATTACATCGCAAACTTTAATTTATTTGAAAAAATGCTACTGTTTTAAAAAATAAATTACATAAAAATTATTGAATCTGTGTCAATGCTGGCAAAATTATAGTAATAATGATATAAAACTGAGACAGTGTTGTGTATACTTTGCGCTGTAAGTAGTACTCAAATCCAAACGCCAAATCAGAGTCCATCAATCTATTAATTAGTTAAGGTTGAAGTCAGACTTTGATTATAGAAGTAATATATGCAAAAACATATAGTGCGAAAAATGCTTAATGTACATCATCCATAATTCACTTTGAGAAATATATAATAGAATTAAAATACAGGAAAAAATATTTCTGCAGTTAAAATTCTCAAAACGACGTCATTTTGGTATTGAAATCTTAAAAAATTATAAATATAATGACTATTATAACCCTGAAATAAATTAAAATTACAAAAATATCATGATTTCCGTCCCAAAACGACGTCGTATTGAGCTTACTGCAGATAACTTATCTGCAGTAACTGCAGAAAAAGCAAACCCTAAAATATATGTGTGTAGAAAATGATGGAAATAAACTGTAATTATATAAAAATGTGTGTATCAGAATGGTAATATATCTATAAACATGTATAATTGTTATTATTCAAATAGTTCCAGCTGTTGATTAACGTGTACAAGGCAATAGAAGGAAAAAAAAGTTATTGATAATTATTAGGAGAGAATTATATTTTTTTTTGAATATTATAAGAATCGAACTTGCAACCTAATACACACTACACACACAGGAGAGAATTATATTAACAAACTTTTTGTTTACAAATTATATTATATACTTTTGAAAATACATTAAATTATACTATATACTTTCAAATGTATACAGTGTAATTTATAAAAATTTATTAAAAAAAAATTGTACACGGATGGTTCCCTAGTTGTTACACAATAATTCTGTTACTTTGCTTTGGACAACAATCCCTTCGGTACCTACTGAACATGGGAAATGTCAAAGTTCAATAATGCACTGGCAATGAATCTTGGGGAAAAGAACCAGGGAGTGCAATGTCGGTGTTTGTGGGTGGTACTATATATATGAGATGTCTCTCCAACTAGGTAGCTTTTGGCCCAAACTTGTTGTGATGGCCTCTTGTGTATACACCACAAAAGACAACTTCGACAACGCAATCCTAATCTCCCATACGTCACATGTCACATTTCGTCTTGTAGATATATAGATTGCATAGCAATTTGGATCAATCTAACTTCCACGCACCTTTAAACTTTTCCTAATATTCGTTCCTAATTTTTTCCTTCATTTCCACCTTTTCCACTATTCCCCCGTTGAATGAACACGCAAACGCCGAAAGAGTGCCTAACTTTCTCTCGATGGCAATGATACTGATCATTTTCAGCTAATAGAATCTTTCATAAGGGCTAAACCATATTGTGATTGAATGGCATCAATCTTTTTATTTTCCTTTAATTAAATGGCATTTAATCACTTCAACTTCGACCATATTGTTGACTTCTTGTTGGTACTTATATAATATAGTGAAACGAAGAGGGGAAAATTACACTTTAGAATCAGGTATGTTATGACAGTTATGTTTATAGATTCTAATATAGATGGCTATTATTTATTTTTTTTGGTAAACAATATAGATGGATATTATCAATAGCGGACTTAGAAATTTTTTTTAATGTCTGCACACTTCAAATAAAAGAATAAAGAAAAAATTTAAAGCAAATTTTAAATATATTAAAATACAAAAGAATATATATAAAAAAAAACTTTAACTTAGTATAAAAATAATAATTAAGAATCAACTAAACTGTTACAATAAACATTTTGGATCCTCAACAAAAATTATGGGCCTCAATTTAATCTCTTTGGGGAAAAAAAGTCTACTCGTGATCCCTCAGAATTCAAAAATAGACCCAGATAATCAAAATCATGGTCCTCTGAAATTCAAAAAAACCCACATTAACCCCTTAAAAGGACTAACATAGATCTATTTTGGATTTTAAAGGGATCACGAGTCAATTTTTTTTAAGAGATTAAATTGAATCCTGTAATTTTTGTTCATGACCAAAAATATATTTTATTTTATTTTTCTCCAAAAAAATTTGTGTGTGACACACTAAAACATACACCGTTCCGCCACTTGGTATTATGTTGACAAAGGAGCTGTTTAAAAAAAATTAATTAGCACTAATAACGAAAATACATTTCTGGAAAGGAACGAGAAGATATTAATTATGATTAAACTCGACTCGAGATTAATTCTATAGTTAATTCAAATAGTTGAAACTTTTAGGGATAACTGGGAAACGACTCTGTCGACATATAAAAAAAATGTATTATTAATATATAATAAAAAGGAAACTTTTAAAAAACATTAAGCATGTTGAAATCACTTATTATGTCCAACAAGAAACAATTTCTCATTAAATTATTAAATAATAATTTTTTTCTTTAGTGTTGCATGACGTTTTTTTAATTATATTAAATAATCAAATCTTAAATACTGAATTTTCTTGTATCTAAAAATTAATATATCTAATAAATTAAAATCATTAAATATAAATGAGATAACTTTAAAATTGAGAGTGTAACTTGGATCATGAACAATGATCCTAACCCTATTAAATATTTGGGCTGCGTAATTTGATGCATATTAAAAGGGACACTAGCAAAACAATACAGTATAGTTGAATTATATGATAATTATTTGTGTTGTTAAATGTTTGATTATCAATACATATGAATAAATATTTTTTTAATATATATATTATGGGGCTAGGGAAGCCCATCCACATATTAATGGACTAAGCAATAATCCATACGATATGATATTAATTATATCTCAAATTCTCAACTCAAAATTTTAAAGCATTAGGTTAATGAGTCATTTCATGCATATATTTCTTGTTTAACATACTTTTACAGTTTTACCTTATATGATACTTTATCTCTCACATTTAAATTTAGTATATTCTCCTCTTCAATTGTGTGAGTTGTACAATCTATGAAATCCCCCTTATGTGAAAATTTGATTCTTCATGTACCAAAAAAAAAATTTGATTCTTCAAGTATACTTGGGTTATCAACTCAGAGTGGTCAAGCGTTGGCTTCACAACATGTCCATGAAAAACTACACTACACTATTGTGCACTTTTAGAGCCCAAAATAGGAAAAATTGTCCCTACACCAATGAACTAAGCAACAATCCACAATAAGGGTGTACATGACAACCATTCTAATCCCTAGCACTGTTTCTGAAAAGAAACAATTCTTTTCTATTTTTGTTCCTTAGAACAGATTCTGAGGAAAAAAATGTGTTTGATAACATATTCAATTTTTATTTCGAGAATGAGAATTGCGTTTGATAACTCAACAAATAATATAATAAAAAATAATTCCTATTAAATATAAAAAAAATTGGATCATCACTTTCCTTTCCATATGGTGTGGTTGTGGTTGTGGTGGTGGTGGCGGCAGAGGGTGGCATGGTCGTGGCGGCGGCGGTACGACGGTGGTGGTGGTAGTGACGTGGTGACGATAGTGGTGCTGGTTGTGATGTAAGTGGCTGCGACGATGGCGGTGGTAGTGGTGGGGATGGTGGTGGTGGAGGTGACGGTAGTGGCTACGATAATGGTGGTGGGGATGGTGGTTGGTGCATTGGTGGCGGCGACAATGGTAGCAGCGGCATGGTGGTGGTGGTTGTCATGGCATCATGGAGATGGTGGTGGTGGTGGCAGTGGCAGTGGAGGTGATGGTAGGTGACAGTGGTGGTGGTGGTGGTGATGGTGGCGATTGTGGTAGTGGCAGGGTGGTGTAATGGTGACGATGGTGACAATAGTGGCTGTGACGATGGTGGTGGTGGTTGGTGGCGGCGACGGCGGCGATGTCGGTGGTGGCTACAGCAATGATAATGGTGGTTGGTGACATTGATGGTAATGGTAACGGTGGCATTGTGGTGGTAGTAGTGGTGGAGGTGACAGCAGTGACTGCGACAATGGTGGTTGGTGACATTGGTGGCGGCGACAATGGTAGCGGTGGCATGGTGGTGGTGGTGGTGGTTGTGATGGCATCGTGGAGATGGTGGTGGTGGTGGCAGTGGCTGCGGCGGTGGCGATGGTGGTGGTGGTTGGTGGCGGCGGTGATGGCGGTGTCGTTGGTGGCTGCAACAATGATAGTGGTGGTTGGTGACAATAGTGGTGATGGTAGCAGTGGTGGTAGTGGTGGCGATGGTGGTGGTGGCAGTGGCGTTGTGATGGTGATGGTGGCGACAGTGGTTGCGATGATGGTGGTGGTGGTTGATGGCAGTGGTGGTGGTGGTGGATGTTGCAGCGGTGGTGGTGATGGTAGCATGGTGGTAGTGATGGGTGGAGGTGGTGGTGATGGTGGCGGTGGCATCGTGATGGTGGGGGTGGTCACGACAACACTAGTGGTACGACGACGGCGACGACGATAGTGGTAGTGATCGTGTTGGGATGGTGGTGGTGGTGGTGTTGATGGTAGAGATGGAAAGTGATTAAGAGATATAAGTGTTTCTCATTTTGTGCCCGGGAACAAAAAAGCATAAATTTTCTGATTCTTTTTTCTGTCCCCAGCACAAAAATTAATCTGGTTCATCCTGAGAACAAAAAAATAAATCGATTTTACCAAACGAGTTTTCTATCCATTTTTGTTCTCGGGAACAGAAATTAAAAAAAAATTGATTCCGGGAAGGTTGTCATGCACCCTAAATGAACATGATATTACTTCTCAAATCAAATTATAATTTTATTAAATTATAGGGACTTATTTAAAAATTCAATAAAGTATAAAGACTTATTATTTTATTGTTCTTATTTCTGTCACAAAAATTCTTATAATTTGCTTAAATATTCAAACAAGTATATACACCTACATTTTTTTTTATTTTCAACCAAGTATAAGGATTAATGGTGAAGAAGAATTTATTTACAAAATTTAAAAAATATATAAACTTTGTCAAAGGATTTTTTTTTAAAAAAAAATTAGAGAAAATTTCCGAATAATTGAACTTAAAAAAAAAAAAATACCAACTAAAACATGTTAGAGCTACGTTCAAAAGACAGCTATCCGTAGCAAATAAGAATAATTACAATATTCATCGTACAGTTTTCGTCATGATCGTGAAGTGTATGCTTTTGAAATGAAATAGCGTTAATCCTTTGTATAGCCCTTTGTCAATTATTTAAATTGTAAAAACAAAATTTTAAAAATATTTTTATTTTTCAAGATTTAAAACTAAAAATAAAAATCAAGAACTAAGGATTAAAAAAAAAAAAACTAGAATTTCCGAAGATATATGAAATATCATAGAAACAAGATTTAACTTGATGAACGCATAAAATAATTAATATGTATAACAGCAATGACATCGTCTCAACTTCTGACATGAATAAAAAAGGAACAGTGGCTAATCTACTAGCTTCCAGATGCAGAGAGAGGTGGCTTTTGCAGTTTCACGTCGCACATTACAGATTTTGCATATTGCAGTTTCCACAAACACAAACAAAGAAGCATATCTCAGTGCCAGCCGCCATCCAGTCAAACCCACGAGCTTTGACCAAAAAAATAAAAAAACTTTAAAAAAATGCCAAAAGATATACACCGTGGCAAATTTTCCACGGTCAAACCATGCCTTCATCTCTTAGCTTCTCAGAAATATCGCCTCCCAATAGAAAGCAATGACTTGTGCATTACGTACGTGACCCTTTTTTCTCTTCATCTTCCTCTTTATATTAAACACTTCCATTTCTTTGTATCAAAACTTTTCCTCTTCACACAAACAACTTCACCTTTGTGTCTCTTATGGCATCTTCTTCTGGTAGCTTAGACACCTCTGCAAACTCTTACAACAACTTCACCTTCTCAACACACCCTTTTATGACCACATCTTTTTCTGACCTTCTTGCTTCTCCTATAGATGACAAGCCTCGTGGCTTGTCAGATCGTATAGCTGAGAGAACTGGGTCTGGTGTCCCAAAATTCAAGTCTATTCCACCTCCTTCTTTGCCTCTATCTCCTCCTCCTATTTCTCCTTCTTCTTACTTTGCTATTCCACCTGGGTTGAGCCCTGCTGAGCTTCTTGACTCACCGGTTCTCCTTAACTCTTCTAACGTGAGTTTCATGTGGTTCTCTTCCCTTCTTGCTTCGTGTGTGTTTTTTTTTTTTTATCTTGTTGACTGTGTTTGGTTGATAAGAAAATTTTGAACAAAGAAAACTGAAAGAGTTTTTTATTTTATTTTATTTTTTGGTTGTGCAAATCTGGTAATTGACCAAGACCTGAGTTGACTTGATAGTTTGATCATCTTAGAGATTTGTTCAATGGTTTAGATGTTAAACGAGAGAATTACTTTGAAGTTTAAACATGCTTTTCTTGAGATTTTCTTCTTCTTCTATTTTTGGTACTTTGTTCTGCCTTATGGATTGTGATTCTTTTCTCATGTGCTTACTTTTTATTGTTGTTGAATTGATGGGCATGTTTCCTTTTGGGTTTTCTATATACAGATTTTGCCATCTCCAACAACTGGAGCATATGCTGCTCAGAGCTTCAATTGGAAGAGCAATTCTGGGGGAAACCAGCAAATTATCAAAGAAGAAGACAGAAACTTCTCAAATTTCTCTTTTCAAACACAACCAGGACCTACTGCGACATCTTCAGCAACATTTCAATCTTCAAATGTCACAGTTCAAACAGTATGTGACCAATTTCAATGCATAGAGTAATTTATGCAAAGCCTATGTTTTTCTCTTATTGGTTTTATATGATAAGTTCTCTTCTCTAAAATGTTCAACCTGTCTTGTAACAGCAACAGCCATGGAGTTTTCAGGAAGCCACCAAACAGGATAGTTTTTCTTCAGGGAAGAGTATGATGAAAACTGAAAACTCTTCTTCGATGCAGAGTTTTTCCCCTGAGATTGCTAGTGTCCAAACAAACCATAACAATGGGTTTCAATCGGATTATAGCAATTACCAACCACAAGCTCAGACCTTAAGCAGAAGGTCAGATGATGGGTACAATTGGAGGAAATATGGGCAAAAACAAGTGAAAGGAAGTGAAAATCCAAGAAGTTACTATAAATGCACATACCCCAATTGCCCTACAAAGAAGAAGGTTGAAAGGTCTATAGATGGACAAATTACTGAGATAGTTTACAAGGGTACTCATAACCATCCAAAGCCTCAATCAACTAGGAGAAACTCATCATCTTCCTCTTCTGTTGCAATCCCTCCTTCAAATCCCATCAACACTGAAATCCCAGATCAATCATATGCCACCCACGGCAGTGGGCAAATGGATTCAGTTGCCACCCCAGAGAACTCATCAATATCAATGGGGGATGATGATTTTGAACAGACTTCCCAAAAGTGTAAATCAGGAGGAGATGAGTTTGATGAAGATGAACCTGATGCCAAAAGATGGTGAGTTCTTATTTGATCGCTTTGCATCATAATTAAGGTTCTCTAATCCACTGTGTGGCCTTTCTCTATATTATCATTTGTATGGTTCATTCCATGGTTAATTTTTCCATAAACATTCCAGGAAAATTGAAGGTGAAAATGAGGGTATATCAGCTGCTGGTAGTAGAACAGTGAGAGAACCCAGAGTTGTTGTTCAGACAACCAGTGACATTGATATCCTAGATGATGGGTACAGATGGAGGAAATATGGGCAGAAAGTAGTCAAGGGCAATCCAAATCCAAGGTAAAATATTAAGCACTCACTTTGGGTTTTACTTTTGTCCTACTTTTGGAAAGTTGTTCACCTTTTGAAGTTCTATTAAGAAATAGTAGTTTGGGAATCCCATCACGGAATTCCTTACACTGATGCTAGTAATAATATACAATTCTTAACTACTCAAATGTGGTAAAACATTATAAATGCACGATGAATGCTATTTCTTTATCTATCTTTTTAGGGACATGAGCATAATGGCCTTCTTTGTTGAAACTCTACAGCATGCTATACTTGTACCAGTTTCTCTTTACCTTTGTCTAAAATTTCTTGGTCAAATTTGGCAACTTTCGTTTTTCTCTTGTGTGCATGTGATTTAGAAGAATAATGGTACTGCCAGGTTGTCTTGTCTGATATTGTGTTTAACTTGTGACTTGTAGGAGTTACTACAAGTGTACGCACCCAGGATGTCCAGTGAGGAAGCATGTAGAGAGAGCCTCACATGACCTAAGGGCTGTGATCACAACCTATGAGGGAAAGCACAACCATGATGTCCCTGCAGCCCGTGGCAGTGGCAGTCATTCTATCAACAGACCACTACCAAACAACACTGCAAACCCCACCAATGCAGCCACTGCCTTAAGGCCCTCGGCAATGACCCACCACACAAACAATTCTTTTCAGAATCAAAGACCACAAGCATCAGAAGGGCAATCACCCTTCACCCTAGAGATGCTGCAGAGCCCAGGAAGTTTTGGATTCTCAGGGTTTGGTAACCCAATGGGGTCTTACATGAATCAGCAACAACTATCTGATAATGTGTTTTCCTCCAGGGCCAAGGAAGAGCCCAGAGATGACTTGTTCCTTGATTCTTTGCTATGCTGAAGCATTTTTTTTGGGTAGTTATGGAAGGTTGGAGGGATTAGGATTTTATTTGACAAATAAGATAAGGTTCATTCCATTTATTGCATTTTTTAGTTTGTTTTGTTGTAAATTTATACAGCCAGGGGATTGGTATAGTATATATTTCATAACTATTGTATTCCACACATGGTGTTTGTGAATTTTTTTGATTAATTCGGGGCTTCTCTTTGGCTGTAGATGGGAAGAGAGCCTCATATTAATCTTTTGTAAGATTCTGTTTATTTTTTCCTCCATCTTGGCGATTGTTCACAAGCAGAATAGTAAACGCACTAGAAATGAGTAGTTAATATAACTATTTCTGTTACACACCATATTGTGGTACATGGCTTACTGATTTTACAAATACTCCATACTCAATAGTAAGATATGGTCTATTAAGGGAATGGGGCTCAGATTCAGTGGATGTGTTGAAGAGGGTGGCTTTGATGATTGGAACTTGGAAGTGCATGTGTGACAAAGAGTTTTGTATTTAATTAGATGCCATACTTAGTCAAAGATGGGTGCTGGACTGTTTGGTGGGTAAGATGGTCGAGGTCAACTTTGGTTGTTTCCTTTTTTTTCCTTCCTTTCTTAAACAAATGGATGTTTCCACGTTGCCACCCTATCTATTCAAGTGGGGCAGTCATCAATGTTGTCTGATATAGTTGAAATGACTGGATTAGCCTTAAACCGGATTCTTGTACAAGGATAGGAATTAGGAAGCCAAGTGCTGAGAAGGGGCAGTTTTGCAAAGGGCTTGTGCATGCACTTTTGTTTAATGAGAGTTGTGTTAATGTAGACAAGTGGAAATGGAAAATACAATTACGTGCTGCACACGGTGTCCTTTGGCCTTAGGCCAAATACTGCAGATTCATTTGTCCTTATCTCATTGTCATGGAGTCACACATGCCTTTCCCCTCCTCGCCGACCTTGCAATTGCATCTCACGAACTCATCCATTTCTTTTATATGTACCACTATATCTCTTATTATTAAAATTGATTGAGTTATCGAAAAATTATAAGAGAAAACTTTCAGTGCAACTGTGGTAGATATGTTTATATTAAAAAGGAGAAAAAATTTGGACTTAAAAGAAATTATAAAAAAAAATTATAGATAAAAATAAAAAAATTCTGTTTTTAGTAAAAATGAGTATCGAGTTCAGTACTGTTGTAGCATTCAATTAATTTATTTTTTCCAAATTTTTACAAAAAAAAAAAAAAGTATTCTTTTTTTGTTACATCAAATCCAGATGTAAACAGATAAGTTCTAATTAAAAACAAGTTGATGTGTTCATATATATATATATAGGAATATTAATCTTATGTTACATGAGAGTATTATCTCATGCTATAGAGAGAGTTTAAGTAGGGTCCACCATTAAAAAGTAAAAAAGAAAAAGAAAAAAGTAAGAGTGCGATTTTCGATGTGAGAGAAAATGAGATAACTACCTCATGTAAAATGAGAGTAGTATTTCCCATATATATATATATATATGGGGAGGGATCATTTGACTCCAGAGTAAGATTTAAAAGTTTTACTCCTCATCTCAACCCTTGATTTCCGTTCATCCAACGGTTAGCATTTATTTAAAATTAATAATTAATTAATTGTTGTAACTTATTAAATGTTAACCGTTGGATGAACGGAAATCAAGGGTTAGGATGATGAGTAAGAATTTTAAATCTTACTCTGGAGTCAAATGATCCTTCCCCTATATATATATATATATGCTAACGTAGCAAATACTTTGATGACGCATGATGACACCATTGAATATGTCAGCAATTGTTATTCCTTTTAAAAATTGCGCGTTCATATTACAGATACAAAATATAAAGTATACAAAAAAGTTTACACTTGACCCTTCGAGCTTGTTTGGATCCTCTTATTTTTAAGCTAAAAGTTACTTATAAGTTAGAGTTCAAAAAAAGAGCTTAAAAAAAAGCTAAAAGCTGTTTGGAAATTACATAAAAAATTTAGCTTAAAAATTACTTAGAAGCACATATTTCAAGAAAACACACAATTCAATTATCAAAATTACTTATCCAATTATCAAAATCCTCTCTTTCTATCTTTATCACTCTTCATTTAAAAAAGAAAACACACAATTCAAGAAAAATAGACAAGAGCTTAAAAAAAAGCTCCTCCTAGTAGCTTTTAGTTTTCAGCTTTTTTCTTCATTATAAAAAAAAAATCTTTTCATTATAAGAGCTTTTCTCAAAACCTGTTTGGCCTAGCTTATGCTTATAAGTAACTTCTAACTTAAAAAAGAGAGGATCCAAATAGACATTTCCTCCTATTTATATTAAGAGGTAATTGATGCCAATCAATTGTGGTTTTTTATTCTATTTTATGAACTTAAAAAACATTATCGTTCTAACTACCAAAATGTAAACTGAAGTTCCAGCTCGTTTCAAGAAATCAATATTTCGTGTATCAAAGTGCCATGAAATTTTAATGGATAGTTGAGTAATTAAATTCTTACGCTTAACAAGAGGTGGACCCTGGATTTTTTTTAAAGTGGGGTGAAAATAAAAATTTATATTATAAATTAAAGTATATATAATAAAAAACGAACCTAATATAAAAATTTTGAAAGAATTTTATTACAAAATTCAAGATCTATTCTATTAACTCTTTACGTTTTTTCAATCTCTTTTTTAATATGTGTTAAAATATGATGTTAGGATATGATTATATTTTAACAATGTGTAATTAAAGAGTCATAAAAAAATTAATCTTTCATTCGATTCCAAATCTGCTCTTGATTGTCTTTATGGTTAAAAAAACTCTTTTAATAGTTGCTGTCGAAATTAGGAGAGTGGTACATGTCTAATCATTCTATCATAATAGGGTAAACGATTGATTTTTCAATTCATGTAAGCCCTTGATATAATTTAGATGCAATTGATAAATTATTCAAACATGGATGTTTAGGAATGTCAAGTTCAAAAAATGCTTTAACTTCATCTACAAGTGCAATTTTTCTTGTCATGTGAAATCACTAAAATAAAATTTATCTGAAAGTTTGCAACTATCATCACTATTAAATGACTTGTACCCATTTTTTGTATATGAGCTCATGCTCAAAGCAACTGATTTAACCGTATTATCAATGAATATATTATTTAATTCTTGCAATCAATAATCAATCATAGCACAAAAGATATTCATCCAATAAAATATTTTTGTAGAAAAAATCACCACACTCATTTTGAACACAACCTCTCCTTCCAATATATTTTGTAGTCATATCTGAAATGTTAATGTCATGTTTTATGTAAAATTCTCAAACTTGAGCGAAGAAAATATCTCAACTTGTCTCTCTAGAGAGGTGTAAAGTATTTAAATTATCTTGTAAAATTGGACAAAGAACTTCAATAATATCCATAATGTATCTAATTATTTGTAGCCCAAATATATCTAAATATTTTTAGCTCAAAATAATATATATATATATATATATATTAAAAAAAATCCAAAATTTAGGGAGGGGAGGTGGCCAACCTATCCCCTCCCTATGTCCGCTACACATATGTTGAATTTTGATAGAATTCGAGTAATTTTAAGAGAGGTTGTTGAGTGAAATAAAATCATGAAATTATTTAAACACTTACTTATCTGAGATTCAATAAGAATACAAAATTATTTTGCCCTAAAAAGTGGTGGATGCCTAGCATCTTTAATATATCAATCTCACTTCTCACACGTCTGGGAATTAACAAAAAAACAAAACAACAATAGGCCATAACAATAGCCCACAGTTGTATGGGCTTGAGTCCGGCAGCGGAATGAAAACAACTGCAGAATTACAGGTGGCGATCACAAATTAAAAGGTAACTTCCATCTCATAACCAGCTGGGCTGTACTTGGCATTGAGGGAGACCTCACGTGAGCCCTCAAATCTAGCACTCTTAGGCCCGGTAATGAAATATTATTTGCAATACTTCAAAAAAAAAAAAAAAAGTTGTAGTGAAATTCAACCTCTTTTTTTTTTTTTTTCTTAAAAAAAATAGATATTATTTTCTCCTATGACACAGAATTAAAATTTATGTTTTATGTGTATGTATCACATTAGAACAATTGTGAAAATCTCCTTCTAGGCTCTTTACAAAAAAGTAAGAGGTTTGGCTAAAAAAATTTGGGGATCGGTATCTAGCGACTAGAGACAATTTAGGTATCCAATTATCTTTGACGAAATAGCCGGTGATTAAGGTGATGATAGGGGAAATATTCCCCTTTAATCTCTGTCTCTGTCTCTCTTTCTATATCTTTTTTCAATATCCTTACATATGAAAACTTAGTTGGATTTAGATTGCGAAAAAGTAGTCATGTGATTATGTTATTTGATCATAATTATTTATTATTTTCACACATTAATGATGAGATAATTAAGAAAGAAAAAAATATATAATTTTTAAATAAACAGTTATAATCAAATAACATATCACATGACCACACATTTTCACGTGAGAGTATTCAAACTCTTCTTCCCTTTCCTTCATTTACTTTATGTTCCCCTTGATCGGTTACCTGCCATCCAAACATAATGCTAGGTCAGGGTACTAAACTCGTCATGTCACATGATAAGTCAATGCCATTAATTAATCATGAATGTATTTCTTCAATAGTAATTTAGTGGCAAAGCTTTTATTTCAGAAGACAGGGTGAGAAAGAGAACTTGTGGCGAATTTACAGTGTAACCCTGCATGCCACTACTTCATATATAGGAGATTATGTTGATTATTGAATAATCGGATTTTTAGGTGCACAATCTAAATGTGAATTAATATCATTGTACCTCTAAATTATCCACACTAAACTAAAAGCAAAGAAAGCTGGGGATATGGTGTACCCATTAGTAGTCCCACCCCAATACCACTAATTAACTGCTAAAAATATCATCATCGACTAATCACAAAACAAAACTAATTTTAAGACACCAAACCCGCAATTCAGAGTTACCGCTTGAAATTAATAAATTAAAGACTTCTAACAAAGTTGGTGGTGCAAGGTCTACGTCCTCCAAATTCCTGGGTTTTATTTTTGATCCTATTCCCTCTTAATTTCTTCATTCTCTGCGCCCCCTCCCCTCCTTTTCATTGCATAACTTCCATGCATTAGGATATGATCTCTTTTCTAAATTGTGCTTGATTTGCACCAATTCTCTCTTTTGGTGACATGGCTGAACTGAACACAAGCTCGACCACTGTCATATTCGCAAACAAAACCATATGGGTGTGCGAGAAAGCAGCAGAGTTTTCAAAGTCAAAAGGAATATTCTTCGGCGATAACCCATTACATTACATGATGCCAGTGCTCGCTCTGCAAACTTCCTTAGTCTCAATTTTGACCACATGCTTACAACTCCTACTTATCCCAATTGGGGAGAGTAGCTTCGTTCCACAAATGCTGGTAACATATAATATTTTGTGCAATGTTTATAATTAAATTGAAGTCCCGGGGTGCATAAGTAACATTTTTGGTAATCAAATGCATCTTTAGGGGGAATGCATCCAATTAATGTAACATTAATTGGCGTTGGATATATTGGTTAATTCATTTATTGTTGATATGTAATGATTCAGGCAAGCTTGCTAATGGGACCATCAGCACTGGGAGAAATTGAAACCATTAGAAAATGGATATTCCCACCAAAATCTTTCTATGTAAGTGAGACAATCGCCCTTTTCGGGAGCATGACGTTCATGTTCTTGATTGGAGTCAAATTAGATATACGAACGGTAACGAGAGCGGGGAAAAAGACTTGGGCCATTGGCGTATGTTGTTTTGTAATGCCAATGATACTTAGCACATTTGTTGCTCTTATTCTAAGGCAAATGTTGTCCCCGGAACAAACTCTCCACCAGTCCCTACTTTATATCGCATTTTTGTTATCAATTACTTCCTTCCATGTCACTGCAACTCACTTAGCAGATTTAAAGCTCCTGAATTCAGAGATTGGTCGATTAGCAGTCTCTTCATCTATGGTGAGTGGATCACTCTCTGCCATGGCGGTCATGTATATAGTCACAAAGAAGCAAAGTAGCTTAACGAACGACAACTCTTTCAATTGGATGATGATTTCTATGATTGTATTGGTGGTTTTTATATTATTCGTTCTTCGCCCTATCATGTTGTGGATGATACGCCAGACACCCAAAGGGAAACCAATCAAAGAGTCATACATAGTTTGCATCTTTCTCATGTTAATGGGATGTGCATTTTTTAGCGAGTGCATTGGGGAGCACTTCTTGATTGGACCTATTCTTCTAGGCATTGCAGTACCAGAGGGACCGCCACTAGGGTCAGCATTGGTTGAAAGGCTAGAGACCATGATCTCAGCGGTCTTTGTTCCATTGTACTTCCTCTTCAGTGGTACCAAATTCAAGTTCTCTCTACTTGATACCCCTAGCTTTGCTATTGTGCAGCTTGTGGCTATATTTAGCTTCTGTGGAAAGGTTCTAGGAGCCATGTTGCCTTCAATTTACTGCAAGATGCCTGTGGCTGATGCTCTCTCCTTAGGTCTCCTTTTGAGTGCCCAAGGCATATCCCAGTTGCTTTACTTACAGAGTTGTCTATACCTTTTAGTAAGAATTAATACTTTTAATTAGATATTTACACACACACATGCACGTATGATACATGAATATCAAACTAAAAAATTTGACACTGTAGATTTTAACAATTGATTTTCGTCAATCTAATGATTATTTATTAAAAATTGATAATTAATTAATAAGTGTGACCCAATAAATTATAATCGTTAGATTGACGGAAATCAATAGTTAAAATTTAGAAGGATTCAGCCCGCATATAATATTATATATATGGGCATATTTTTCCCTTCTTGTTCTTTCTAATTTGCCAGTTTGAATGTGAACATGTCTTGTCTTGCAGATTATAGATGCACAATCATATGGTAACATGGTGATATCTATGATATGGTTGACAGGAGCAACCACACCTATAGTGAAATTCCTGTATGACCCATCCAAGAGGTACTTGTCCTCAAACAGGAGAAGGACCATTGAGCATAGCTCTCCGAATGTTGAACTTCGTCTCATGGCATGCATACACAGTCAAGAAAACACACCACCCATCATCAACGTTCTTGAAATGTCGAACCCCACACAGGAGAGTCCAATTTGTTTTTATGTGCTTCATCTCATTCCTCTAACAGGAAGATCAACCCCACTTTTTATTGATCACCAGCCAAGCAATAAGACGAATTCATTACATTCTAGTCATTCACAGCACATCATAAATGCCTTCAGATCCTATGAGCTGCAGAACTTAAACAAAGTGGTGGTGAATCTCTTCACATCCATGTCCCCTTATGAGACAATGCACGATGAGATATGTACGCAAGCTGCTGAGAAGAGAGCATCTATGCTGATTGTGCCATTTCACAGACAATGGACATCAACTGCGATTACAGAATCAGCACACCCTATTAGAGCATTGAACCGCCATTTGCTCAGAACAGCACCTTGTTCAGTTGGGATCCTAGTTGAACGTGGTGCCTTAAATAGGTACAACCCTTTAACATGTGTCTCCTTTTACAGTGTTGGAGTGATCTTTATAGAGGGGCCAGATGACCGTGAAGCTATGGCTTTTGCAATGCGAATGGCTGATCATCCAAATGTTAGGGTCACAGTAATTAGGTTAATGGAGCCTCGCAAGAAGAACAGGAATTTGATCAACAGGGATCCTGATGGTGATGTGATTCACAAGTTTAAGGTTGACTACATCCAAATCAAACGCCATGATTATAGAGAGGAAATCGTGAGAGATAGCGTGGAAGTGGTCAATGTATTACGGTCACTTGAAGGTTGTTTTGATTTGATTTTGGTGGGTAGAGGCCATGCAAGTGACTCAACATTATTCACTGGAATGACCGAATGGAATGAGTATCCTGAACTTGGGTTTGTCGGAGACATTCTAGTGTCTTCAGATTCTACATTTGATGGGTCTGTGTTGGTGGTGCAGCAACAGAAGAGGTCTAGGGTTTCTCATCATGATTTGCATCTAGATCATGCCATTAATACGAGGCAAGAACCCTTTTCCATTGTGGAAGTGCCTCTTGATACAAAGGTATGGCGAAATGCTTAACCATATTAGATCAGGAACACAGTTTTAGATTCCATATACATATATATGGTTTGCTTCCATTATTTATTTTGTTAGTACTTTGCGGATAAAAATTAGCCTGTGGATTTGTAAATAAAAACATGTAATTAATTAAATGATAGAGAAACTTATAAGGTATGTGTGTATTTTCTATATCGGATTACAAAAGTTTTCATAAAGTAATTAGACGGTGGACAGCATAACCCTTTGTTATCGAGTTTGTCTTGGTGTTGGTTACCCTAACTGAAGACACAATCTACCTTTCAAGTTGCATTTTTGCATTATAGTGATGAAAATGAGGATGGTGGAATATAAAAAAAAGCTAGTGGTGCGTATATGGAAGCACACTGAATTGGCATATATAATGATGCACGACAAAGCACGTACACTGATCAATTATAACGACAACTAGATTGAAATGAGCAACTAGGAGTACTCCTGGTACGGAGAGAGGGATGGTACACATGCTCTTTGTCATCCACCGCTTCTTTGACACTTTTCTTTAATGATTAATTCAACTTAGGAGTATGTGTGACCATATTAAGGATCACAATTATTGAGTTTTCTTTTATGCTTCAGCAACATACGGATAGGTGGACAGCACATAATTAGATTTTCTTTATCAGAATTTGCTCTCCACTTGTATTTTTATTGGGGACGAAGAAGGGTAACAAGAATAATGTGACATTCAACAAGTTAGGTGGATAGATTGTTGTGTGGCTATAACACTAACCGTACGAATCCTCCTATTTTTAATTTCTCTTTTTCTTAGAAGTAAAAATTAGATCAAATGAGTTTTGAGAAAAGTTTTTATAATAGAATTTTTTTTTTTTATACTGCAGAAAAAAGTTAAAAGCCAAAAACTCCTAGGATAAGCTTTTTTTTTAAGCTCTTATTAACTTTTCTTCAATTATGTGTTTTTGTTTTTGAAATGAAGAGTCATAGAGATAAAGATAGAGATAGAGGGAGGCTTTTCTTGAAATGTATGTTTTTAAGTTAAAATTTTTATGTAATTATCAAACAACTTTTAGCTTTTTTTAAACTCTTTTTTTAACTTTATCGTAAAAATAACTTATAGATTAAAAAATAGAGGATCCAAACAGGCTCTAGTACTAAACCATATATTCTTATATCAACCAAGCATAACCATATATTCTTATATCAACCAAGCATACATGAGAGTGAATATATTTTAATCCATCTGAATATAATTGAAATATTAAGATGTGACAAAAGCTTGTAAAAATTAAAAATAAATTAACTAATTAGTGAAAATGAAAATATTTTTCTTTCCAAGATTTTGGATTTAACTATATCTATATATATATATATATATATCAAATACGATTTTGGGCGCGTTTAAATAATTTCTCCAAAAAAAAAACTTTTGCGATATAATTTTGTTTTGGAAAATTTTCAGCCAATACTTTTTAAATTTTAGAGAAAAGTATTAAAATAATTTATTTGAGTTTTTTTTTCTAAAAAAAACTTATCTAATTATTACAAAAAAATTAAACGTTTTTAAATAAAAAACTTTTTTTTTTAAAAAAAAAAGTTACAAACAAACATGCTCAAACACTTCTCCTACAATTAATTTTGATTCATTTAACCATTTTAATTACAATTGAAAGACAAAAGCTCAAAACAAAAAAAAGGGACAAAAGGAACGTTATTAAAACCGGTCCGGTCAATGATCCGGTCGAGGTACTGGGTCACTGGTTCAACCGCATGACCCGATAATTATATGCAATTTTATAATTTACATTAAAAAATTATAAACATACTCAAATATTTAAAAAATATGTTAAAATTTTAATATAAAAAATAATAAATCACATAGTATTATCCAATAAAAGATCAAACAAAAATATAATGATCATGATACGAGGCTTTAGGTTCATAAAACGACATCTGTAACTATAAATCAAATCAAAATTTTATGCATAATGCATAATTGAGATAATATTAGTGTTGTAGGTACATAATTTATGTAAGTCAATAAGCAAAAAAATATTCAAATATGTTAATTATGATTTTTTTTGAAAAAAAAATATTGAACTTTTTTTTTTTGGGACCGGGCCAGGTCACCGGTTTTCATGAAAACCGGCCGGGTCGGACCGGTTCTGATGCATGACCGGTCCGTTGCTTCAACCGGACCGGTTACATGACCGGTTTACCGGTTCCTGGGTCGACCCGGTCGGGTCGGTCCGGTTTCTTAACACTGGACAAAAGCTCAATATAAATTTTTTATGGCAACCTCACAAAGTGAGTTTACTCCACACATTGCGAAAC
The DNA here is from genome assembly GCF_033153095.1 of Gastrolobium bilobum. Lineage (NCBI taxonomy): Eukaryota > Viridiplantae > Streptophyta > Magnoliopsida > Fabales > Fabaceae > Gastrolobium > Gastrolobium bilobum. The sequence goes on along the minus strand of NW_026895383.1, from coordinate 123,078 downwards.
ATACTATGATTGTATATAAGAGGTAACTTGATATATTTGTGAGTAAACGGCGTGTTAATTTCCGATAGAAATATGTTATTTTTCATCAAGTATCATCAAACTAAAACATAGATGGAGTGCCACTATATAACGTCAAACCAATTTAATATATATTGAGACTCCAATCTCCAATATGGGACGTGGGCATGCTTGAGAGATTTAGGCAAGTTTTCCTCCAGGATTTGGAGGTAACGACTGAATTCCGTGAGCTTAGTGTCTTGATCTGCTTTGTCCTAACCAAATGCGTCGCACAAGGCTCAATGCTACTTACTCCCGTCCTTGGATCTCCCTCTTTATCATTTCTTTTTACAATTTTTTTATGCATTATTATCAAATTGATTGAATTTTTTACTTATTTTCATGATCATTCTGTTTAGAAATTATATCAAGTTACCACCCTCGTAATCATGTCTGGTAGTTAACTGCCATTTTTTATACTAATTAAATTTATATGTTTGAATGTTTTGTCAAAATCAATTCTGACAATTTTTATGGAATTAGCTTTAGAAGAGTTTTTTTTTTCTTGCATCAATATCGTGAATAATAAAATTGATTTTAGGCATACCTGCTAATTTTATTTATGAAAGATTATCTATAGTTAACACTATAAAATCGTAAGGGAGACTCACAAATTAAGTTTTAAAAAACATCTAACCAAACTCAAAATTTGAAAATGAATTATTTTACAGTCAAACATTTTACAATTTAACTTAAGGCGAGGAGGAGTTACTCTTTGATTAAAAGGAAGTGAATGCCAAATTTAAGAGGAGTTTACCTATGTCCTTACTTTTAACTTAATCGATGAAATTTTACCTTGAAATAAAGGCATCCAATCAATCCTGTATTCATACGTATGTTGTCAAAAGTTAAACCATTTGATTTAAAGAAAAGAAAACTAACAACAATCAGTGAACTTCTGTTTTTTGTTCACTAAAACAGATGTGCATCGATCTATGAATATGATCTAGAGGAGTGAAACCAAAGTAGGTATATGGTCCAATCGAACTAGTATAATAATATATGGATGAGTTGGAGTCTGAGAAAGCGATGTGCAAAGAATTAATTGTCTATTATTGGTATGGGAGAGAGGAGAGGGAATCCATGTGAATAACTGAGAAATTAATTGACAATAAGTTAAGGAAGATATGCCAGCTTGTTTGCTTGTGTAGCGTGGTGATGTCGCCAATGTTTCTACCAAGTCCCACCTTTTTCTCCTATCTAATGCTTCTACCATCTATCTTTTTCTTATCGAGTGTTTCTTTCGAAAGTATAATTCTTCCAAATAAAAAAGGTATAATTAAGTATCATTTAATTACTTGTTTTACTAAACCTCTTGTAGTGCTCAACCGTCATTCAACAATCAAGAGTTTTCAGCTATTTTCTTCCTCTCTCTTTTTTTTCATTTTCGTTTATGCTTAATTTCTTGACAGCCTACACAAGTTGTTCAGCACGTGTAAATATTAGATTATGAGTAATATATAAATTTGTTGCACTTTATACATTGATTTATGACTCATGATAGATTCCGTGTTTACTAAATGTACGTAATATTGTTTTGTATAGTAACTATTAATATGAATTTTGAAATTTAACATATATCTTAATATCGAAGCCTTTTAAACATTAATATGGCCAACTAAATTTCACTTAAGCTCAATCCAAAAAATTAAAAAAAAAAACCACTGAAGCTTGTATTGACTCATTAAATGATAAGAATGAAAAGAAGGCCCGGATGCACAATCATCTACCTTAATTGGGACATAATCTATGCATTTGCTCCCCATGTTGCCTAAGAAAATTCGTTAATTCTGTGCTTAAGTTTAATTACTTTGACTTCATGGCTTGTACTCTTTTCTAATTATATGTACCTAGTTCTTCCGATTACAACTGTTCATCACCTAAAAGTAGCGCGTTTATTTACCAAATATATATATATATATAAAATATTATAGTAAATAATTTTATCTTCTACATACACATAAAAGTATGTGTGGGTCATTTTTTTTTCTCTTTCTCTTCACATGGGCCTTATATATTTTTATGTGTGTAAAAAATAAAATTATCTCATACAACATGAGATATATATATATATATATATATATATATATATATATATATATATATATATAACTTTAATATATATCAACTACAAACTAGTAAGTAATCAAAATAATAATGTCAACCTAAGCCTTCTATTTTTTTTTTTAATAGATTCCTTGAGTGGACAAATGTGCCTAACGTGCATGCTCCAATTAAATATCAAATTGAAACTCGGCTTAATCATTGGAATATGGATCTAACATTTGGAAGATGAATGGGACGCCACCATAAATGTTTATTGCTCAGGGTGCATACATTGATTATTTAGGCAAAAACAAAACAAAACTGCACTTAAATTTTCAATTGGAGATGAAACTTGAATTCTTCACCACTCTTAAATAGATAGGCTTGAATTTCAAATTTTGGGGTACAAATATTAAAACAAATACTTTTTTCTCGCTTTCATTTCATATACGAGAAAGAGAAAAAAAAAAAATTCTGAATTCCTTGTCCGTCTCTCGATTATTATTATTATCATTTTTATTTGTATGAAGCAAGTGCATATTATAATTGATAAAATCAAGCCCAAAAACAAAAGTAAAAACCTAAATAGAAAAGCAAGGTAACTTTTATCCACAAAATTAAATTCCCACAGACATTAGAAGAGAGAGATATATAGAGAGAGAGAGGAGTCGTGTTTCTATATTTTTTTTTTTTTTGATAACATTCTATATTTTAATAATTCAAGTATTGAACCATTTTTGGTTCCAAGCCCCGTCCGGCATACCGGTTTCCGGCACCGGCGATTGAAACACATAGAAAACTAATTCAAATCTTCAGAGATGCTCTCCAAATAAGGCCGCCACACTCCGACGCGGCCGTGCCGGCGATCTCGCCGTGAGCATTTCTTCTCCTTAGAGGCCACGTCAGTGACGGTAAGGTAACCATCACATTCCCGCGATGATGAGAGATCATGGTTGCACTTCTTGCTCTTCTTTGAGGACGCTTTCTTTCTAAGATCGTCATTATCACCGACGCTGCCATTCACGCGCCTTTTCTTCTCCGGCAAGGACGACGACGGGATCAAGAAGTATATGCTGCCTCTCTTGAGCTCAGTCTCCGGCGAGAGGATGAGAATCCGGCGAACAACTCCTTGGGAGGTTGGTTTGCTTAGGACATGGTTGGGGTTGGCCTTGAGAACCTCCCCTGCTGTGATTGGACGTGTAATCACTTCTACGTTGCCGTTTAAATGGACTATGCGAATCAAGTCTAAAGCTCCACATGGAAGAACACAAGCCAAACAACACCTTAAGCTGTTACCCATGATTGTTTTGGAGTCTTGGAAATCCTATGTGTGTTTCAAGCTAGCTTTGAATATTATTGTTGGGGAGTTCTATATGAAATGGGAAAGTGTTGAATGGTGAGTTGTGAATATATAAGCAAACAACCAACCGTAGGTATACGTACACTCATAATAATGCAAATAAGGATTTAATAATAATTGTTGAACTTGTGGATTCAAATTGACGAAACTGCCCCATCACAAAACAGTGGTTTACAAATATTTTTGTTTTTAGCTTCAAAAAGTCACATCACATTCACATTTTGTGGTGTGGTGGGGTTCCTTCTTTCTGTCCATTCATCACTTCTAGCCGCCTTGGGTTGCTTTGAGAACTATGTGTTGTGTATTGTGTGATGCTATAGTAAACCTTGCCAAATTGAAATACGCACATTTAATGTGCGTTTTACCCTAACTATGCAGATATAGGCAGTCAAAGGCTTATCCACAAGGGGAAGAAACAACTGGGAAAACACTCATGAATTGACATTATAATTAGCAGAACATAATGGTATTTTCAAACCTTTTTTTCATATCATTCATACTATTAAATATCACACAATTTAACACATTTTCTCTCAATTTTTTCTTTTTCAAAATGAAAAAGAATAAAAATTGTGTACATATCATGATGTACAAATATCATTATCCTCAACCGAAAGACGTTTTGTCTAACATAAGTTCAACATTGATCATATTGACGCATTCAGTTAGCAAATATTATATAATATTATTAGAGTCTGTTTGTTTACTGCTTTTGAGAAAAAAAAAAGTTGTTTTTCAATTAGAAAATATGTCCACAATATTTTAAGGTAATTAGATAAAAAAAATGACATTAGTGATTTTCAAATGATAAAAATAATAAATTTTAAAAAAATAAAATAAATTATACCATAAAATCTTTTTTTTTAATCAAAATGCAGTATTAATGTAAGAGTCTCAGTTTATGTGACATAAAATGATCTTTACAAGTATTGTTTGATCTCTAAAGTAAATTTAATTCAGATCAATTTGCCTCGATTGCAGCTTCTTCTTTTTTTTGTCAATATCATGTATTAGACTTCCTCTAAAAAAAAAAAGCAAGTGGGATCCACTTGCTTATGTCTGCTGCACCCAATAAAATTTTGCAATTACAATAGACACGCAAAGCCCTATATTTATAAATATTTTATTTACAAACTCTTATAAACTACACGATATATTATAAGTAATACATATTTGTAAAAATTTATAAATAAAAAATTTATAAATATAACTCTGCTCAATAAATATTAGTAAGTAATTAAATATGTAGGTTTTAAATAATTTGGAGAGGGTTTTCAAACTTGAATCTTTGTGCTGCTATCTATTAAAAAGAAATCATTCCCACGAAATCCGAACTTGCAAAAGTAGGGATGGAGTTCTATTTTTATTTTTATTTTCAATTCTAACCAGTCACCTTTCACTACTTGCGGAAGAACAGTTTTATCACTATTCTAAGACTCCCTTTACTGCCATTTATTAAAAGAAAAAAAAATTGTATGCATGAGTTTTTAAGCTTATTAATTTTGAACTAGTTGCCGAAAAAAATAATATTCCCGAACTAGATTTACTATTTAATGTAAGATGCTCTATTTCAGTCTTTATTTACTCTCGTGAAATACAGAGTGTATGTTAATTTTCTGTTGTAACAACATCTACATATAACATATTGCGAATTAAAACACAACAAAAAAACTAGTAATAAAAGCAGAAAAAACACAAACACCATTCCCTATAAACTGAGGCCTTGATCAATCAAGATCAATTCATGTAGTGTTGGGCTTTTCTTCCTTAATATTACGTACCAAGGCCCAATGTTGACGAGTGAGGTTTAAGAAAGACAAAATTTTGGGGTTCAAAGTAATCCTAAACTCCACTTTTTTATATTCTAGAACTTTTTCTGCTCCCCTGTATAAGCATTAGTTGAAAGTTGGAGGAGAAGTTAGCTTGAGAGACACTTTGAAACGTTTTTGTGAGACTATTTTGAGAGCACCTCTAGGGAGAAGCTAGAGAGTTAGACCCCCTGAAGAAAGTTTGAGAGAATACCACCATTGTAGGTTAGATTTGAGCATACCACTATTATTGATGAAATTTGATATCTTGTACCCATTATTTTCATAGTGAAAGTTTGATTCTGGATCAGTGTCTTGTAGATTTTTACTTCTTCGCATTAGTGAAAGTTTTTCCATGTTAAAATCTTTTGTGTTCATCTCTCTATCTCTCTCCTTTGTTTATTTCATTTTTCTGCTACCCTAACCAATTTGGTGAGTTCAGGTCGACCTCTTTGATAGCAACCGAGCTCCTAGCTCGACATTTCACTTCCACAAAAGCTTCTTAGCCAAAATTGAAGGACCGAGTTCGTCCCAACATATAGATCCAGAGTTACTGTAAAGAACCTTGGGATACACCACCCCAAAAGCTAGCTCAAAGGGTGAGAGTGTCCAAGACCTTATAAACTCCACATTAGTTACACATACAACCAATGTGGGACTATATATCTCAACACGCCCCCTCACACGAGAGCCCATTGGGCTTGAAGAGTGGAAGATGCAACAGGCTCAGCCTGTGCTAAGAAAGTCCACAAGAGAAAATGGGGGGCGGCGAGGCTCTGATACCATGTAAAGAACCTTGGATACACCACCCCAAAAGCTAGCTCAAAGGGTGGGAGTACCCAAGACCTTATAAACTTCACATTAGTTACACATACAACCAATGTGGGACTTTATATCTCAACAGTTACCATGGAAAAGAGTGTGAACGTAATAAATTAAAATAAATTTTGATACCAAAACATTCATCCATGAAGAGACAAAGGAGTAAACGGTGGGAAAAAGAAATCAAAAGTGGATAAAAGCCTTTGAAACTTTTGCAATATGGACAAAACTACATACATGAACAACATGAAAATCCGGGTTTTCAGGATGCACTAGGCAAAGTCTATAATTTCATGCTTACATTTTAAGATATGAAATAATTCATTTTTATATTTTGAATTATATGTTTTTCGTGGCTTAATTTTTTAAATTTTTTTTAGAGAATGATATAATTCATTCTTAATTTTTTGTTTCAAATTTCAAATTTAAGTTTTTTAGAACTAATTAATAATATTTTTATAATTTTAACTATTTCTCTTTTAGTTAAAATTACTTATATAGATATATTTTTAGTAATTTTCAACTTTTGTTCTTAAATAATTTTTAATTATATTTTAAATTTCATCTAAAAATACTCTTATAGTATATAAGATATTTACTATAGTTAATCATAAAAGATGGTGAATATTCTGGCTTCAATATCAGGCATGACGAAAAATTATGAGTCATTGTGAATATTGGCACACTGTTTCTCGCGAGTGTATATATATATATATATATATATATATATATATATATATATATATATATATATATATATATATATATATAAAATATTTCTACAGCCACTTTAGATAAGCTTATCTACAGCTATCATTTTTAACTATGTTCTCCCAGGAGAACATAGTTATAACATTGAAGTTGTTTTTTTTTCTCTCTCTCCACGTCAGCAGACAGGTTTTGAAAAGTAAATGAGGAGAGAGAAAAAAAAAACAACTTTTAATGTTATAATTATGTTCTCCCGGGAGAACATAGTTATAAAGGGTAGCGGTAGATAAGTTTATCTAAAGTGGCTGCAGAAATGTTTACCCTATATATATATATATATATATAATCATTCCATCTTTTACCAACAGATTCACGGTGTTAATTAGGGAATTATGGATTTAAACGGGAATTGGAAAGTACCTTCATATTTAATTAAGCATATGTATTGTGTGCTGTACTCAGATGGTTTAAGTACTCGAATTATTTTTTAAGTTTTTTTTACCTAAATTCATGTATAAGTGATGTGATCAGTTTATGAAAGGGAATCTATTAAGTGTCTCCAAGTTACTTATTATCTAACAAAAATCTAAAAGAACAAATAGATTGATGGCAAAGAAAGTAATGATATAATGAAAAGTCACAGATTAAAAAAATGCAATGAGAGTAATGGTTATTTGTAAAAAAATAAAATAAAAATGGAATGGATCATAGAGTGTTGGATAGGATAAATTATTGATTTTGTAAAATATGTATAAAATAAGTACAAAATATAAGCATTTAATAAATGTTTCAAAAATTTAACAAAGATGTACCCAAAAAAAATGTAACAAAGATTTAATATTTTTTAAGTAGTTTAAATTAGTAAAAAAATGGTATTTTTATGTCTTCGTTAGTATTTACCTTAAAGTTACACTTTAACAAATTAAATAGACTAATATATCGAGGGTGTCTTAACTAAAATTTGATGACATATGGTCTTAAAATAATGTCTTCACTTTAGAAAATTGTTTTGAAAGCTTAAGGACTTGTTTTGCATATTTGCATGTCAGGTATAAAAAAATAGGATTGCACCGGTTTTAGTCTCATACAATATATACCTAAATTAGTGCTACAGATTGAGAATATTTACATAAGCAATACAATAATGTAAAGCATCTTTTATTCTCTTTTTGTGTATCTGCATAAACAATTAAGTATTGGTAATATTAAAAATAATTTTAATTTTCTTGCTTCAATTGAATCAAATGTCATTGAGTTTAGGCTATACCTAATCGTACCAGCCTGTACTCTAACTCAACGTAATTATCAATTCCATCATCTTCCCTCAATCCTCATGCACGTATTCTAGCCTTTTAGTCAAAATGTGGACCAACCTATAATAATAAGCTCATCTCCTAAAGATCTAAGCTATAATTAAAGGGACTGGGAACTACCATGATTGTCATCTTTGTATTATTTCAAATAATTTTCTTTTCATGACAGGTGTTTGTATATATATACATATTTTTGTTTTTCATCCTAGAAATTAGGTGACGCTATAAATGAAAAGTTAAGACTATATATAAATAGATAAACAAATTACTGTATCAGAAAGTTTTCGATGAAAGCTCAAAATATTTTTTTTTAAGTAATGAATAGTTGTCCTTTTCTTTTTATTTTCTTTTATATACTTTTTTCCGGTACAAATTAAATTTTGGCAGGACGACAGAAGCACACGTCTAGAATTTTAGAAAGTAATTGTTTCTGATTTATTAGTTTTAAGCCAACGTTTATATTTAGATCTAACTTATATTTAATGTCTCTGGTTTATTAGGTATATGAGTCTTTAAATACAAATAGATCAATAATTAAGATTGAGTGAAAAAATTTTATATATTGATGTAAGTTAATTTTATTCTTTTATAAAGTTTTGGTTGTCTAGTCATTTCTTATTTTTTATTGAATTTAATTTTGGTTGAACGATATCAATATAACCCGTTAAACTAATTGAGTCATAACTTATAACTCTCATCAGTCCAATAAAATGGAATCATTATGCATAAAAAACAATATATATATATATATATATATATAGACACACACGTAACACATTTAAATAAATGTCAAAATAAAAATTCGAAATTTATAATGTATGATACAAGTTAACTAAAATCAGCCAACTAAAATCAGCCTAAGTCCCCAATAAACCAGAAAGTATAATAAGTCTTAAAAAAATATTAATAAGTTTCAAATAAATTATTGGCTAGCCAAAGCAACATAACAAGTCTTTAATAAACATAGGTATCAAATTTGATATAAATATTTTAAAGCGAAATTGATATATTTTATAATCAGATTAATATAATTTACTAGAGAAAAAATATTTATATATTATGATATAACATTTCTAACAAAGATTCTGTATAAAACATTTTTTATTGTGTTAAGGAATTTTAATGCTGTACTGCTAATTAAAAAATTAAAAAACGAAAATAATATTTTAATAAATTATTGGATGAAAAGTAGGAAAATAATGACAATTGCTATTTGCAATAGAATAAAACTCAGCTATATATGACCAATAATTCATTGACCTTTTTCTTCTGGTACTTGTCTAACCAATACCTATTTTGTTCGTTTCTTCTTTCTTGAATTAAAGAGAATATATACATTAGCGAGGCAAATGACTGCAAATTTTTGGCAACTAGTGTGATATTGCACATTAGTCATAAGAGTAGAAAGCTTCGTGGCAACAAGGTTTCAAACCGACCACAGGTCCACGGCAGCTGAAATCTCAAACAATGTAACCCATTAACAATAGTGGTGGTTAAGGGAATGCACAAGGCCCACAGGTCCACAGCAGCTAAGATCTCAAACAACGTAACCCATTAACAATAGTGGTGGTTAAGGGAATGCACGAGGCATACCATTCGTAAAATTCTTTTCTTACATTTAAATGTTGTTTGGCATTTGTTCTTTTAATTGTTTTCTTTAAAATTGGATTTCTATTATTATTCTCAAACCAAATTTGATTTGTCCAACTTAAGTAAAAATAGTGAATTAGTGTTTGAAATACTAATCCTCATGGAAACGATACTATACTCACTTCTTTATTACTTGTACGAGCGGTATACTTTCTGTGATCGTAGCAGTGATGTTCTTCTAACCATTCACAAACGATAATGTCCAATGTTTTTCATCTTCTTGACTTGACCACCCAATAAATCAAGCCATCCAAGAACAAGAATGACGTCCCCAACAACAAGCAATCCTGTGAAATGAAAGAACTCTCTAAAGACCCTATGAACCCGGCTTACCTATTTCTCATCTGCACTTTTGTTGGAGTATCTCTTTCCAACGATCATCCTCAGAATCACGTTGAGATTCACGTCTCTTAACCATTGCTTCCTTGTCTTTCGCTTCGGCTTTCTTGCCTTTGCCTTTGTTATTGAAGGAAATCTTAGATTTATGCGGAAGCGGTTTAGGACCTAGTACATTGGTATGCTTACCGGATCATCCTTGTTTCACAATTACCTCTCGGTGCGCAGGTCTCGTGTAGAATCTTCCCTTGTAGGATTCCTCTTCACGAACAGCTCACCTCAGCGCCGCAGCACGAACAACCTCCTTAAAGCTGGACTGTGGCAGATCTTCCAGACTATCTCTCGAGGAGGATGAGATGGTTGTGTGGGCAACCGTTCAGATGATGAATGTTTGCCTCTTGGGGTTTGTTTCTGATGATCTGTTCACCTTAGAGGCACAAGTAGGAGAAAACTATGAATATATACCTTAGGTCTTAGACATAACTCAACCCTAAGCCTCATGGGCTCAAGTGTCACTGAAGCCCAATAGGACCTTAGTGACCAAAGAGCATATATCCAACAGTTGTCTCTATCACGGTCTCTTCTCCTGTTATCTTTCTTCAGGCTTGGACTCCTGCTACGACTTTGCTATCTGTGCCTACCATTCCTCTTGTCTTAAGTTCATATGAGGTACTATTCCAACTTTTCCTCTCTGATATTTTTTTCTATGGCATCTCGGAGGCCCAACATTCATCTGTGGTATGTCTGTGGCCATAATGGAACACACACAATACTTGGGGAGCAGTCAAGTTCGCCTTTGTTCCTGATAGGCTTCGTCCTTTTGACATTTCGAAGCTCGGTTTGGGTGACCTCTCTCAACATCTGGGATCTTTAGACATTCAGAGGGGCGTAACTATCAAACTTAGAGCGAGAATCAGCCGCCTTTCTGTACCCCCTCTGATCTCTCTCTTTATTCATTCTATTTGGGCTCTGACCACGAGGGCTTCGGCCCCTCTCTTCCCCTTTAGTGACTGCGTAGGCTATCGCCATCTCCTTCATGTTGGGTTAAATTTTAATAAGATAAAAATAGAAAATAGAAAATAGAAATGTGAAGAGTTTTCCGGTGAAGAGTCATGTCCTTAGGTTTGTGTTAGTGGACATTAATGAGTCAGTTATGTCAGTTAGAATATTAATGAGTCAGTTATGTCAGTTAGAATATTAATGAGTCAGTTATGTCAGTTATAAAGTAATGAGGTGTTATGTGTGGAGTTATATTGGTCAGTTTTATAGCTTATAAATAGCCTTTGATAGTTTGTATGAAATGTAGATCAAGAGATAAAGAGAAAAAGAGAAAGAGCAAGAAAGCAAGAATAGAAAAGAAAAGTTTTTTTGTAGATACACAAGTCTGGTTGTCTCTTGCATCTGTGTGGATATTCAATTCTAACAAATTGGTATCAGAGCTTGGGCTATGGAGGAAAAGAACGAGATGGAAGTGCCACTCTTCCATGGAGATAAAGATGAAGCATTAGATTGGCTTCTCTGTTTGAAGGAACATTTTCGGAAAGAAAAAAATCTGGACGGAGGACAAATGGCAGGTAGCCATGAGAAGACTCAGAGGAAGCGCAGTCAAAGGGTTCCGTACATGGAACTGCCGCGACTTTAATAATATGTGGAAGGATTTTCTAATGGCCTTCATAACAAAATACTTGCCTGGACGTTTTGATCTGATTGATGAAGAAGAAGATGAAATCATCAATGATGATGATGAAGATGAGGAGAATCTTGCGGATGAAGAAGAGACCGAGATGGCGGAGTCCGAGGTTGCCAACGGCAACGTATCCGCGGAGAAGATCGACGCGTTGGAGCGTGAGAGTGATGAATCAGAGAAAAAGACGATGACTGCGGCTATGGGAGCCGAGATCGAAGACGCTGAGAGCGGCGAGTCAATTCAAAAACCAGATAGAGAGGATAAGGAAGAAGACGAGATGTCGAAGGAGCTTGAGAAGCCAGCAAAGGAACGAGAAGTGTGGAATCCAAGATGCTTGATGGAGACCGGCTTGGAGGAGACTGTGAATCCGAGTCTCATGTTGATAACCGGGATGGGGGAGATCCCGGCTAAATTACCGAGTTCATGTTTTGGAAGAGACTTCGACCCCGGCGTGACGAGGTCGACGTCGGCGACCGGCATAGGTCGCTGGTCCGAGATTCCATTGAGGAGGTGCGAGGAAGACAACGATGAAGAAACTGAGAGCAGAAAAATGGAAGATGTGATTGTGGATAGGGAACCCGGCGATGAGGAGCCTAGAGTTACTTTTATGGTGGAATCATTTTGGCTCAAGCGTAAACCAGAAGAAGATCGTGGGGCGGAATCAGAAAATGATGCGTTGAGTTACTTGCTTGATGATGGGAATCAACGGTCCTCAATGAGTGATGGGGTTACTGTGGTTAAAGAGGCCCAACGTGCTATTAATGTAGCACATGTTGAATCTGAAAGTATTAAAATTGGCATAGGTGTTGTAAAACTAATGGGACGTTATAGTGATACAGATACTGATCAGTATGATGACTTGTGTGATGATCATACGTGTAAGAATGGATGTGGAAGTATATTGGAGGATGAGGTTGACAGAGGAAAATTCAAGACTGTCTATCTTCCACCAATGAAGGAACCGCCGGACAAAAAAAAAAATTGAAGAAAGGAGTGCAACATGGAAGCAGCGCGAAAAAAATCAACCGGTGGAAAATTCAAAAAAGAAGAATTAAAATTTAAGGGGGAGTTTTGTTGGGTTAAATTTTAATAAGATAAAAATAGAAAATAGAAAATAGAAATGTGAAGAGTTTTCCGGTGAAGAGTCATGTCCTTAGGTTTGTGTTAGTGGACATTAATGAGTCAGTTATGTCAGTTAGAATATTAATGAGTCAGTTATGTCAGTTATAAAGTAATGAGGTGTTATGTGTGGAGTTATGTTGGTCAGTTTTATAGCTTATAAATAGCCTTTGATAGTTTGTATGAAATGTAGATCAAGAGATAAAGAGAAAAAAGAGAAAGAGCAAGAAAGCAAGAATAGAAAAGAAAAGTTTTTTTGTAGATACACAAGTCTGGTTGTCTCTTGCATCTGTGTGGATATTCAATTCTAACACTCCACGTCCAAGTACTTGTCTGAACTCCTCCAGGCCATTGACTAGATTCTTATATATTGATTTGGTCAGAGGAGATTCTACATCCAGCCTAGCAATGATCAAGTGTAGATGCTCTCTCTCGATTAAGTTTCGTACCTTGAGTGCGGCCTCCTTGAAGCGATCCAGATAATTGCATAACATTTCTCCTGCCTTTTGCTAATTGCACCCAAAGCATATGTCGGTATTGGGTGTGCCTTACTCGTGTCAAAATTATGCAAAAATGTTCGTGCAAAGTCCTCGAACGAATCAATTGAGTTCCTGGGCATCCTGGTGAATCAAGTCATGGCCAGTCCTGTTAAAATGGATGCAAAAATTCTGGCAACAATAGGCCCGTTTATTCCTTTAAAAAACATCTCAGTCTTGAAGGCCTCTAGTGGGTCCTGACTATCATTATACTTCGGTACGTCTGACTTCTTGTGTCCCGGAGGGAATGTCGGGCTCATAATATTGTCCATGAATGGGCTATTATTTTGAATGCCCCCAATGTTTCGCGGTTAAGGATTCTCATTATGGTCGGGCCGGCGTCATTACCTCAGCCATTGCCATGTGCTCCGTTCTGGCCATTTTCATATAGTACATTCTGGCCATTTCTATGTGCTCCATTCTGGTCGTTGGGTTCACCTTATCCATGGCCTCCACCTCGGCCATTGTCATTTTCTCCGTTTTAGGCCTCGTGGCCGTTGCGACTAGAGCCCTCGGCATGGCTGTGCTGATTATTCACGTTGTGATCCAACAGTCTGTTCTCCAACGCCTTCATCCTATATGCATCCAAATGATGCTCACACAGAAAAAAATTATCCATTTCTTCCATCCTTCGTAGGATGGGATTGGGGTATGTTTGAACAATTCAATTGTCCTCTGCTGCCTATGCTTCTTGTGGGGGTTATCAGGGCTGATTAACAGCAGGTTACCTCGATTTCTAGCTGACATAGAATCTGACTCAGTGTTGCTAACATGTACTTCTGCCATCCCCTATGCGTGGCCACCCTATGGCTGGTCGTTAGCGGGAGGCGACGACGACGAAAAAAGGATGTTGTTGGTGGCACTACGTGTGTGTACCATTGCTGGATGGAAAAAAAATTGCCTATTTTCCACAGATGAAACCAATGTTTGGTCCGGGTGGACCAAGAATGTTCACCAAGTAGGTGATAACTCAATATAGGATTTGTACAATCACATATATCTATGAGAGAGATACCGCAAGGGATTATGGATCACCGTTCACTAAACAATAGGCGTATAGTCAAGGCATGAGTATGTGTGCATAATGATGGAAAAGGTAAAATGAGCCAAGTGTGCATAATGATGGGAAAAGTAAAATGAGCCAAAAAGTGTGTACATGATGGGTATGACTCCCATCTATAGTGAGTTACATGGTTGGGCCTCCACTTAGTAAGTTATGAGGTTGTTATAGGGCCTTATCTTATTGTTAGGATTGAGTCTTTAATCTTTCTATCCACCACTAATATGTTGTTATCGGTTTGTTAGGTTGTTAAGATAAGGACCTAATATTTCAATCCATAATAGCTTCCATATCTAATTTAAATTTTCGCATACGTTATTATTGGGCCCATACTTTGTTTATTTTTATGATAATAAATAAGTGATGTATCACTTAGGAAATAAAATAAATTTAAAATGAAATTAAAAATAATAATTTGAGCTCACAAGATTATTCATGTTCATATTTTTTTAATATCAATATGAAATTTATAACAAATTGATATTGCATGCATGAACTATTCTATTCTACATATAGGCTTCTGAAAAATTCTAAACACCTATTCACCTCGTACTAATATTAATTTATACTTTATTTAACAATGTTTCTTGAGTTTTTTAGTTTAAGGTTATTGCTTGATTTAATATGTGATTTGCTTGAAGAATTAAAATTTTCGAAGAATAAGTATTGAATGAAGATGTCAAACCTTTGATGTAAGAGAGATTTTGACTCATCGCATCATGATTGCCAAAGTGTTTAGGGATAGAATTGAAATCAGTTTTGATTTTCTATGCTAAACGTCTATTTTTAATTAGAACAATCTTTTTTTTATCTAAATTTGTTTTTATTTAGAATTTTTTTTTTAACCAAATCCTTTTGTTAAGAAAACTATTTTTTAAATTTTAATTCAGATAAGATAAAATTTTAAAAAGAAATTAATGATTCTATTTTAACCAAAAAAACACAATAGCTTTGGTATTATAAAGGGGAAAAACTATGAGTCAAAGGCACGAACTTGATGTGAATCTCTTTGATTCTCTCAATATGGGATTTTGATTCATTATAGTGGATTGTTTTCCCCTATAGTTATAGATTTATAGTGGTATTTCTTTGCTATTTTTTTTAGGGGAAGGATTATTGTAACAACCAAGTAGTGTTACTATCAATGTTACTACCAATCAATTTCACCGTTAGATCGATTATATTGATCTAACGGTTGTATTTAATTATTTCAATCTTTGTATGGTTATGATTCCCCATATTTAGTGTGAAAGCATTAAATATGGAAAATCATAACCATACAAAGGTGAAAATAAATATAAAGTATTAAATATGAGAAATCATAACCATACAAATATAGAAATAAATATAACCGTTGGATCAACATAAACGATCTAACGGTGAAATTGATTGGTAATAACATTGATAGTAACACTGTTTGGTTGTTACAATATCCTATCCCATTTTGACTAATATCATAACCTACTTGGTTGTTACATTAGTCAAAGTTATTATTAGTATTGATTTAATACAAAAATTTATAAACTGAGTTCACCTCATATTGAATTCATATGGGACCAACGATATGTTATTTACAAAAATATACCAATCACCGTAATCCAATCAAATCTCCAGCAGGGTTTACCAGATATACATTATAGCAACCCTAATCCTATGTCATAAGAATTTTCTGGGCACCGGGTAATAACCAGTAACCACAAAAAGAAAAACAAAACAAAAAAAGAGGAAAAAGAAAAGAAAAAAAAGGAATCAGTATCCGTTATCGGTTATCATGGTTAACAAGAAGAACATGACTTAATATTTCGGATGGAATTCTTGAGCCTCAAAATCTGAATCCTTCTGCTTCTTGCTTGAGCTGCTTTTGTTCTACTCAAATCTCTATTCGCAATAGTCCAATCGAACGGTTGATAAGAATTCACTTGAATCAACTCTTCATGAGAGAGGTTCATATCATGAATGGCAAGTGGATCATTGTCACTGTTGACATTCTGCTGTTGGTTTTCAGCAATGACAAAGGCATTGGCATGGACCAATTGCAAACTGGGATTTTTGCATTCACTTTTAGTGCCATTACTTTGCTGTAAGAAACGACAATTTTGATTTATAAACAAAAAAAAGATCACCCATCACCAGAAAAGAAACAAAGCAACTTAAGTAAATCCCAGGTCAAAAGAAAAGAAAAAGTTATAAGCAAAACAAGCAGCGAATAAAAAGGAGAAATCATTATCAGGGTTAGAGGCAATTAATTACCTCTTCTTTCCTTGTTTTTAACTTCAAATTGAAGATCTTCAGCTGACCACAGTAACACTTCAGAGTGTCTATTTCCTGCACATGAAACAGTAAGAAAGAAGATAAAAGCATCGATTAAAAATTCAAGAAAAGGCCAAGAACAACCAATTAGAAACGAGGCAAACTAAAAGGAGAAAAAAATAATTAGCTTACTTGATTGAGCTTAGCTTTGGTTTTTGTTAAGTCTTCTACAACGTTAACATAATCTTCCCTCTTCTAAAAAATTTAACACAAAAAACAAAACCCAAATATTAGATAACCGAGTAATACATCATTTTATATATATATATATAAAATCACTCTTAATTAAACCCTGACTAATGAAGGTGGAGTGAAGACAATCCAAGATAAATAAAGAAGATAGCATAACATACCATTTTGCAAGACAACTTTATTCGCAAGGATTTGGGCTTCTCCTTCGATTCAAAGAACAGAGGGGTTGCAAGAATTGAAGTCTCCCTTTTGACCATTGTGACAGCATAACCGTGATGTAACGACATTGGTGAAGAAGAAAAGTAATGGGGAACTACTGCAGATCTCCTCTTTCTGCAACCCCAATTAGTGAATGGCATTCGAGACAAGTGGAGAAGGTATTGAGCAACTTCCCATTCTGTTTCATTGAACATGGTGGACATCATTGTTGCCTGTTGGGTATCCAAAGAATGCTGGTCTCAGTTTGTTGAGCTGCTTTTGTTCTACTCAAATCTCTGTTCGCAATCTTTATATATATCTTTATATATTTTTTTATATAAATTTATTTATTTAAAATTAATTCTTATGTATTTTTTTATTTTCAATATTATTTATTTATTTATTTTTTCTTCAATCTTTTTGTAATTTTTTTGGATTTAAAATTAATTTTAAAAATCAATTCAGATTCTAAACAAGTTATGAACTGAACAAATGAATCAATTCACTTTTAAGAACTGAATTATTATTTTTTAATTTAATTGGGTTCGGAAAAAAAACCGAATATCAACCGTATGATACCCTTGCCATTCATGATATGAACTTCTGTCATGAAGAGTTGACTCAAATGAATTCTTATCAACCGTTCGATTGGACTATTGCGAGCAGGGATTTGAGTAGAACAAAAGCAGCTCAAGCAAGAAGTAGAAGGATTCAGATTTTGCAGCTCAATTGGAAATTAATTTTTATATAAAAAATTAATCTTTTTTTTATATAAAACGTTAATTTTTTTTTATAAATTTTAGGGATCAGTTTTTTTTACCGAACCAAACTAAATTGGAAAATATAATTCGGTTCTCAAAAGTGAATTGGTTCATTAGTTCAAGTGAATTGGTTAATTAGTTCAATTCAGTTCTGAATTGGTCTAGAATCAATTCTGAATTGGCTTTTAAAATTAATTTTGAATCCAAATAAAAATTACCAATAGATTGAAGAAAAAAATTAAAAATAAAAATAAATAATACTGCAAATAAAAAAGAATAAAAAATAAAATACACAAGAAAAAAGAATAAAATAAAATTAAAAACTAAATAAATCAAGAAATAAAAAAGAAGACAATAGATAAATAAATAAGAGAAGAGAAATAGAGAGGAAAAAAATAAATGAAAGAAGAGGAAAAAAATTGGTTCGGTTCATATTAGTTCAAGAACTAGTATTTAAATATAGTTCAGTTTAAGAACTAATTTAAAAAAAAAAAAATTAAGTGGTGTTTTTTGTGGTTCTTTTGCATATCCTTAAAATTGATTTTGAACCAGTTCTTAAACCAAATGAAAAATATGAAAATATTGAAATAAATATTAATATAAATAATACTACAAATTTGAAACAAAAAGCAATAAACAATTAAAAAAAATTAAAAAAAAGTAAATATAAAAGAGAAAATACATAAGAAAAATAAAAATAAAAAACTAAAGAGATAAAGAAATAAAAATAAAGATAAAAGAAGGAACAAAATAAATAAGGAAAAAAATAGAGAGAAAAAATATATATAAAATAAGAGAAGAAGAAAAATAAAAGCAATTTGGTTCATGATTTTTTAGACCAGTTTGGTTCTTAAACTGATTTTGAAAACCAGTTATGTTCATAAACCAGTTTAGTTCATGAACTTGTTTTTGAGACATGGATATGTGCACAGTGTGAGCAGTATTAGTAGATGATGTCAGTGTGTGTACCTGAGGATCTTTACCATTTTATTTATACGAGTTACCTTTTGGGCTTGGGATGTGTAGATCTCCCAATTGAGTAGGATTTAACTTCTTATTTGTAGGGATAAGGGTTTTATTTTCATTATCTTTATCATCTTATGCTGTTAAGATAATTGTGTCTTTATCCTTTAAGAGATTCATGGATAAGTAGTTAGGATATGGACATATACCATAATAGATATAATATTGAAATAATTGTAGCTTTTGGTTGAAATGTGTTTAAAATTTTCATTTTATTCATTTATTTTGAATTTCATTTTTGATAAGTGAGGTTCTAAACTTGGCGCTTGCTTCTTTTTTTTGGATTACATCCGGGTATCCTCACAGCCGATAGGCATGAAACTAATCCCTCGTCCCGGGTCAACGCACAAAGCAGTAAAGAGCTGGCCATAGAATACTTTCCATTCACAAGAGTTGAGGTTCGAACCCTCAACCACTTGCTTAAGAAACGAGATACTGAATCATCACGCTCACCCAATTGTTAACTTGGCGCTTGCTTCTATTGCTGTTTGAAAATATAAAGATAAGATACGCACAATCAAAAGAATAAGTTAAAAGGTTAATATAAGCTACGCACACAATGACAATCAGATCAAATTTTTTTTTTGGTAATACAGATAAAAAAAGGTGTCCTACGCTTACAATCAAACCAATCAGTTAAAAGATGACGCTAATATTTTTAAATTAATAACCTCTTATACAAAAAAATTTAAGTCAACCTAACTCTAATTATCTTTTTGAGGAGAGTTGGCTCTCTTCGTATCTCCATAAGTTTCGATTCTTTAAATCGTCTATGTGACTAATCAGTGTGGGATGAGTCAGGTGAAGATATATAAACCCCTCCTCACACGCGTCATGACTAGCACAAAAATATACAGATGACCCTAAAATGATGGTAGCTCATTTGGTAGTAAAGGAGATAAGTAAATAAAAAGGAAAGTGACTCAGTTCGATCTCATATGTCACCTTTGAGAGGGGCTTAAATATTTTCATCCCCAAACCGCCCCGCACTCAAAAATAGTTTCTTAGCCGGGTCAAAAAGTCGAAGCTTATGAGAATACTAGAGAGAGTCAACCCACCTTAAAGAGAAAATTAGTGATTGGGAACTCCAAAAAATAAAATAGTTATATTTGTAAGGTTTAACTTTTTTATAAAAATATAACATTCAAGATATCTTAAAATAGAATATTGAAAAAATATTTTCATAATTAATTGTATACACGATATATAATTTAATAAAACTTAATATACTAAAATTAATATCTTATTTAAAATTTGCTATTTATACAAGTCATATTTTTAAATAATGACTTACTCTTTTATAGTTTTTTTTCTTAAATTTATACTATTTTTATAATTTTAGAAAGTTACAATATTTCATAAAAACACAAATGGCTACTGGCCTGGTAACTTCTTATTTACTTACGAGTAGGGGTGTCAAAATGGGTTGACCCGACACGAATTTGACACTACACGAATACATCAACACTAACACGACACAAATTTTTATTCTGTCAAAATCTTCAACACTGACACGACACGAATTTTTTGCAGGTTGACACGACACAACACGAATAACACGCAAAATACGGGTCAAAATGGTAACTGACAAAAATTTTTGAAAAAAATTATTCAAAATTAATTTTTTTAAAAAAATTAATAAAAAAATAAAAATACGAGTCAACACGATCACGAATACATCAACACGAACACGACACAAATTTTTTTCATGTCATTCTTTCCAACACGAACACGACACGGATTTTTTTACGGGTCAACCCGAACACGAATTTTCGTGTTGTGTCGCGGGTCAACCCACGTGTCATTACTTATATTGACACCCCTACTTACGAGTTAACAATTTACTTATTAAATTTATTATATACTTAGAATTGTATTTCTAAAATTTATTACATGCACCAATCTCGGTTGACAGGTTTATGTTATTCAGTTATTGCATTCCGTTGTAAGACCCGGCCGGGTCGATTCGGAACCCGGTAAATCGGTCACTGGACCAGTTCGGGTTAAGCATTGGACCGGTCAAACCAGGTCAAAATCGACCAAATCCGATCAAAATCGGGGACCCGGTGACCCGTGACCCGATCAGGGCATGCATTTAAAACAAAAAACAAAAAACCAAAATTGTTTCATCTTGTCAGAAAAAAAATGTAGAACTCATTTTAAAATCTTTTTGTAATTTTATTTGCTAATATACTCTTCTACAATGACCTCAAATTTCAGTTTCCAATACTGAAGCAATTTGTTAAATAATAAATTAAAAGAATGTGACATATGTCATTTTAATATAGTTGAATTTGAAAAATATGAGTTCAATGTTTATTAAGAAGGTTATGGAAATTCTGAATTACAATTTAAATTGACATAGTAATAACGTGTATTTTTATTTATTTATATTTCATATTTTTAAACTTATTTAGTGATCCTTGTTTAATTCATTTTAGATATGGAGAATATAATTAAATTTATATGTTCATATTTATATATATATTTATATATATCTTGATCAATCAGTCTGACCAGTGACCCAGTACCTCGACCGGATCGATGCCAGGATCGAATTTAATAACACTGATTCCAAGTTGTTTTTGCTGGAAAGTTACTTAGCATGATCCTTCAACTGTAGGTAACATTTTCATCTTACTTAGAGTATTTTGAGTAAATATCATTTTGGGTCCCTAACAACAAATACGGTCTCCACTTTAGTCCCTTATAAAAAAATTAGTCTTCTAATCCCTATGAAATTAAAAGTAAACCCATTTTAGTCTTTTGAGAAACTAATGTGAAATGAGTCTATTTTGAATTTCGTAGAGACTTCGAGACTATTTTTTTTTTATAAGAAATTAAATTGGAAATTATATTTTTTATTAAGGATCCAAAAAGATATTTACTCGAGTATTTTGTATCAGTTTTTTAATATATTCTGCATATTATAGATAATAGCATCACATTCCGTAAATATCTTATTAACCGCTGGTTCATGCATGTGATATGACGCTACATCCATACTTTTTTAAATTTGAACAAATAATTGAAACAAAATATTAAATGAAAAACTACATAGGAAAACATGGAAGAATATTTGTTTAATATTAGATCACATATTCGGGGCTGTTTGAGTGTTTGGTATGGGTTTTTTTTGAATGAAATGATGGGGAAGTGGGTGAGAGAAATAAAATTATCATGTTTGGTAGAAGAAAAAGTTAAATAATTTAGGGATATTTTTTTTTTCATGAATTCTTTTTTCTACTATACATTGCTAAAAAACTTTCCTCTCCCACATATGGTATTCTTTTTTCTCAATAAGAGGCAAAAGTATTTTAACACTTATCAAACTAAAATGCCCTTAACAATATTCAAAATGATGGGTATTTTGATCATTTTAGTTCAGATTTTTATCAATATTTTACTATCAACCAAACATAACGTTGGTAAAATTAACTCAACTTTCCCGATAAAATTTTGTTCTATCAAATACTTTTTCGTAACTTATCTGGAGAAAAATGTTTCTTGCTATATTCTTGAAAATCTTTTTTTCTCGATAAAAAAAATATCACTTATACCAAACGCGCGTCCCCTAGCATTATAAGTATACTTGTATTTTGTTCTTTTGTTGCACCATTGGTCAAAATCTTTATAATATGTTTTGTTGACCAAATTAAGCATATCGATAGTGTATTTCACTGTTTCATCATTACACCCTTTTCAATAATTTCAAATTACATTATCAATAATTAAGCATGCATGTTTCATTTTCCTCTGATTTTTATAAAATGCATCCTTATAATATTATTTTGTTGACTAAATTGAACATACCGATTGTCTGCTTCATTGTTCAACAAATTCAGAAACATCCTTTTAAATAATTATCAATTTACAGTAGAGTTTAATATTTCTCGTGTAATAGGATCAAAATAAATTTATCTCATATATATATATATAGAGGATCAAGATCATTTTACACCGGTGTAAGACTAATAAGTCTTACACCACATCTCAACCGTTGATTTCTGTGCATCCAACGATTATAATTTAGGAAGTCATACGAAATAATTAATATTAATTAATCATTAATTACACTACAAATACCAACCGATGATTTCTGTCCATCAACGGTTGAGAGGTGGTGTAAGACTTGTTAGTTTTACACTGGTGTAAAAAGAACCTGCCTCATATATATATATAAATATATATATGGGGGTAGGATATTCTTACACTGGTGTAAGAGTTAGAAGTCTTACACTCAATCTTCATCATTGATCTACTTATATCCAATGGCTCTCATTACTAAAAAATTAGAGCTCTTAGATATCATTGGGATCAACGGTCGAGATTGAGAGTATAAGTTACATTGGTGTAAAATGATCTTCACCCTATATATATATATATATATATATATATATATATATATATATATATAGGGGCATGATCATCTTACACCGATGTAAGAATAATAAGTCTTACACCAAATCTGAACCATTGATTTTCTGCATCTAACAGTTAAGATTTATTAGGCCTCACTCATTAATTAATTTTTAATTCCCAATAAATCTCAACCGTTGGATGCACGAAAATCAACGGTTCAGATTTGGTGTAAGATTTATTATTCTTACACCGGTGTAAGTTGATCTTATCCCATATATATATATATATAGGGGAAAATTATTCTCATGTTACATGAGATAAGTTTTCTCTCCTACACACTCTTCGATAATTGTGCCACCTTTTTCTTTTCTTTTCTTTTTTCAGGTGGTAGAGCCCACAAATTTATCTCTATGACATGAGATAACTATCTCCTTTCACATGAGATTAATAAAACCCATATATATATGGATAGATTATTTTGCCTATCCTTATTTTGCTTATCTCTGCCTACTCCTTTCAATACCGTTAGATTACAATCTCATCTAACGATGGAGATTTACGATATAAAATAAACTCTTTTATCTCTTTCTCTCTCCCAGTGCCTCTCACTCTTTCTCTCTCCTCCCATTTCTCTTTCTTCAATGGTGTTTTAGCATCATAAAAAGGTGCAAGTTTTTTTCTCAATTCATCCAACCCAACCAATGTTATGAGCATTTACATAAAAAATTGAAATGAGGTGTCAAGAAGAAATAAACTCAGAAGCCCTATGTTATGAAACCAGGTAGGCCTGTTGTTGGGCATAACATAGAGAGAATAGAGATCTTTTACCCACTTCAAGGTGAAAAACAAGATAAGAAGAAGCATATAAGTTGATTCGTTTCAAATTTCAATAGCAAAGTAGAAACGTTACGGTAATGGTGGATTAATTCAAATGAAAAGTTATTCGTGGTTTTCGTTTTTTTTGTAATTTTGTGGTTTCTGTCGTGTTCAATTATATCAGATTCAAGAAATTTTAAAAATTATACTCATCCAGCAAAACTATCATGTCATTAATCATTGCATGAATTTAGATTCAAATATAAATTCAGGTTGTAGATTACACAAATCGATAGAGAGAAAGGGGAGGAGAGAGAAAGAGTTTGGGAGGCAGTGCGAAAAAAAAATGAGGAAAAGAATTTATTTTATTCTGCAAATCTCCATTATTGGATGAGATTGTAATCTAACGGTGTTGAGAGAGGTACGTAAAATAAGAGTAGACAGAATAACTCATCCTATATATATATATAAAGTTAACCCATTCTTTGACAAGTTCGATGATGTGTCACTCTCTCTTTCAATCTCTCATTTGTGTTCACACTTCAAACCATTTAAAAACTTTATTTCTTTAGTAAAAAGTAGAAATAAAAAAATATAAAATAAATTTGAAATTTGCAAATAAATTAAATGGAAAAATATGTGAAAAATTGTAGGTGGCAGGCAACTCATTTAATCTCCCACTAATTTCTACATTAGAATTGTAAAATTAATATCTCATTGTTTTCTGAAATTTTGATTTTAAAATTCAAATTTAATAATTTGAATTTGAATTTCAAATTTAATTTCAATTTCAATTTTGAATTTGAATTTTAAACTTTGTATGGGTGGGAAAACATTTGAACAATTGTTGGTGGCAGACAACTCATTTAATGTCCTACTACTTTCTACATTGGATTTGTTAAATGTATGCATTATTTCAAAGTGTATTATGATTAAAAAATGCTTGTGTGTA
This sequence comes from Gastrolobium bilobum, assembly GCF_033153095.1. Lineage (NCBI taxonomy): Eukaryota > Viridiplantae > Streptophyta > Magnoliopsida > Fabales > Fabaceae > Gastrolobium > Gastrolobium bilobum. Next base: position 97,962 of record NW_026895383.1, on the reverse strand, counting down.
TAAATAGGAACACTTTAGGCAGATTTTTGCTCCAATTTTTCTTTTGTTGCTTCTATCCAATATACAACTTTCTGCGATTTGCTTCTTTGAAAAGAATCGATTCTTTCTTTTCTTTTCTTTTCTTTTCTTTGTCTTCCCAAATGATATGTTTTCGAAATATGATTTTATAAAAGATCTTAATCCTACCAAAGAGGACTGGAGGATTAAGGTTAAGGTGGTTTGGGCGTGGAAGGTTTCTAATTTTCATCGTAAATATTTTGACGACAATGTTGAAATGGTTATATTGGATGAACAGGTAATAATGTTCGTGTTTTAAAAATTTTCCGTCTCTGTTGTGATAATCTTTGTTTTCATTGTTGCTATACTTAGTTACGCTTTTTTTGTAAGGTGGAAGGATCCATGCTACTGTCAAAGGTTCTTTGCAGGTCCGGAAAAAATCCATGATGGAGAAGTCTATTTTGTAAAAAAAATTGGAGTTGGATTCAATAGCGATAATTTCAGGCCAACCAGACATGATTATCATATGTCTTTCAAGTTGAGGACTGATGTTAGATCGATTGTTGATTCTAATCTTTCTGTCTATGGATTTGATTTTGTTGATTATGACATCATTGAGAAAGAATCATCTGTCTCTCCTTATTTAGTAGGTAATATATTTTTCCTCACTACTATTTATGACTAGATTATTGCAATTTTGATAACGAAATTAGTGTTGCCTTCTTTGTTCTGTAGACATCATTGGTTTACTGTCAGGAATTGGGGAAGTTTGTGAACATATAGTTTTCGGTAAGAAAATCAATTTGGTTGTGTTGGAGCTTGACAACCTCAGGTATTTAAAACGTTAAAGTAAAATAAAATAACCTTGTTGACACTCTCTTAACTAATATATTTCATGTATAACGTTCTTCTTGCTACTACTGATATATATAGAGGTCACAAGCTGGAGTGCACTTTGTAGGAGCATTATCTAGATGAGGTGCAATCTTTTTTGGCAAACAGTGACACTACTTTGAATGTGATAATAGTTCAACTGGAAAGGATAGAGGATTTTAAGGGTATGTTTTCTCCTGTATATATGTCATTCAATGTTTTATTTCTGTACTGTGTTATACACAGTTGGTACATGCATCTCGCTCTATTATGTTTTGTTTATTTGATAGGTAAAATAGGGATAACGAATACAAATTATACGACAAGGATTGTCTTGGATTCGAAGGTGCTAGAGATTGTTGAGTTCAAAAAACGGTGTGGTTATTATTCTTAAATATTTGTGTTTTAATCTTTTGTCTGAGGTTGACTCAATTGTCTACTCAGTCTTCATATTCTTTAGAAAATGATTATCTGAAAGAGACTGAAAGAAAGTCTATCAGTGATGTCAAGCTCTGTAGTGACTTAAATATTGAACTTGGATTGATGCTTTGGTGGATCTATATGAAGTCTGTATATTAATTGTTCCTTTTTTCCTAGGACGTCTGTATTTCAGGTTACAACCTACATCACAAATGGGACTATAAAATCTATTGAAAGCAAATACAACTGATGTTACAAGTCTTTCAAGAAATGTCTATTTTCCGTTTGTGAAGATTTTGAGAAGTGGTACTGTAAGAACTGCCAGAAACATTGAGAAGATTATAAATTGTCTTTAATCCAGTTCCTTATTATGTGTAACTGATATACAATTTTACAAAATGATAGATTTAGTATTCAAGTCAGAGTTGGGGAATCATTTTGTTGAGGCAATTATTCTTACAGGGAAGCAATATAGGAGAAACTGTGTTAATCCCTAGAATGACGATGAGTCCATCAAGTCATACATTTTCTGTAAATTTCCAAAGAAGATAATTTCCCCTGGTCGTTTCGTTTGCCATGACTATCAACAAGAGTCAAGGACAATCACTTTCTCATGTTGGAATTTATCTCCCTAGGCCTGTCTTCACTCATGGACAATTATATGTGGCACTATATAGAGGAAAGTGCAGGGATTGAAGATATTGATACTTGATGAAAATGGATGTGTTACAAATAGTACTTTTAACATAGTCTATAAGGAAGTATTTCTAAGATTAGTGTAGTATATTTGGTCATTTCTATAAAGAGATAACATTGTTGTTTGGTATCAGGTAAAAATGAATTCTTTTTATAAGTCCTTTTTTAATCATTTTTATTGAGGCACAATCAGTACTTTATTAACTGTTATTTTTGCAGAAACGGTATTTCATGGTAATTCTGAAATGGATGCATTGCCATAACACTATTTTATTCTCGTACAATGATGTTTTCTATTCACACTATTATTTGTAGATTGTTTATGATTCATTTCTAACAGGAGCAAGGACCAAAAGTACATGGTAGAATGAATTTTACAACTTTTGCAAGTATAGGTGGGGCATCTTTCTTATTATTTTGGTGTCAAGCACAACATTTAAATTTTTTTGATGGAGATTTTGCGTCATTATCTTATTTATACTTAAGAGTATATTACAGACATCAAATATTAAGTTGCAAACCATTTGCCTATTTTTATTTTTTCATTAAGACTTTATTAATTGCTCTATTTTGTATATAATATTGTTGTGTTGATAATACCTGTTTTGTTAGCTGAATATCTGAAAGCATAAATATATTATCTTCAAGTACCATAAATATATTATCTTCAAGTACTGTTCAACATCATTATTTCATTTGACACTGGAAAAAAAAATCTAGTTCCTTTTTTGTTCCTACTTGAAAAATTACATGCTTATGTCATATACAGTACTATTCATATAAGATTTGGTTAAAAAATTTCTTTAACTTTTACGAGACAAATAAAACGGTTTTTTTTTCTCGTGCATCGCAAGGGTAATACACTAGTTTAAGAGTATGTGAGACCTATATTTTTTCTTTCTTTTTTTCACATGGCCCCATATATTTTTATGTGTGTTAAAGATAAATTTATCTCCTATAATATGAGAATAGATAAAATCCTTTACCGTATCAGTAATAAAGCATGTATGCTTGGTTTTTCTCTGATTTTGACAAGTGCATCCTTATAATATGATTTTTTTTACTAAATTAAACATGTTTAGCTAGTAATTATCAAATAAAGTGTCAGTTAAGTATCCATGTATTGTTGGAATAATAATTCTTCTTAATCTTATAGTGATAACCATCACCAACAAACCAAGATACATCATACCAAATCGTAAAGAAATATTTAACAGAAAGATGTAGGCATACCTGTCACCATAACAGCGGAATAACTTCGATCTTCACCTTTGGGGTATGTGATCTTCCTCGGTCAAATAATTTTAATCCTTATTTTTCAGTGTGTTATCTTTCTCTTGATGGGGAAGAAAAACTAAGGTTGTTATTTGACATATTGGGGACCATAACTCTTTATAATGTTTTTCTTTATTATTGGGCCAATAAGCTCCTATTATACCTAGTTGGTCCAACACTGGTATCCTCCCATTTGTCCCACATTTACTTATGAATTTATTTGGACATCTTTATTTAATCACTTTGATTTACCCAATATATATTAAATAACATAATATAATTATTTACACATTATGTAGCACACAAACACATTAGAAAATATAATTTCAAAACATGTATACTTTTCATCTTATTCTGCAAGTGCTTCTTTTTAATTTGATTTGGTTTTTCAACCCTGGATAAAAATATTGTATTTTTATTAGCTTTTCCTCTAGTATTTTATTTATTTATTTATTTTTACTTTAATAGGTTGATTTATTGATCCATCTGTCTATTACAACAAGGATGAGTTAATATTTTCAACTTATTTTTTCAAAAATAAATCAACTCATTTTATCTTGTTTATGTCTGATTAGATATAAAAAAATGTTGGAAATTTAATTAAAAACACATTTAATATCTATCAAATTATTTTTATTTTTAGTTGATTATGCCCGTATAATAACCTTAAAATTAGAAAAAATAAGTAAAAATAAATTAATGAAAATTTATTTTTGTCTTTAAACTTCAGTATTTAATAGGATTTAGTACTTTACCAAAAAAAAAAAAAAATAGGGTTTAGTGTGTATCCTTTTAAAGGATGTAAGTTGTGTCCTTTTAATTTTTACTTTATGTACTCCCGGGATTACATAGTTATAACGTGAAAAGTTACTTTTTTTCACTTTCCACATCAGCTGATGTGACTGAGGAGAAAGAAAAAAAAAAGTAATTTTTCATATTATAACTATGTACTACCGAGAGTACATAAAGTAAAAAAAACTAAGGGATAGGATAATGTTACTACCAATGTTACTATCACATCTTAATCGTTGATTTTCGCCAATCAACGGTTATCATTTATTGCGAATTAATAATTAATTAATGAGTTTGATTTGAAACTTACTCTTCATTTTATAGATTATTTAACTAACTTATCATGTTAACCTTTTCCCTTTACATTTTTTTTAAAATTTTAATAATTAATTTTTTTTTTCTAAAGAAAACAAATCTACTCTGAGAATAAGCTTAACCCAAAAAGAGAATTATATTCAATAAATATAATAAAAAAACTAAATCTTATTTATATCAATTTCTATAATAGATCCTCTTATGTGTTAATTAACATAACTATGTTATATTGGAGAATTATAATCATACAAAAGTTATCAATGATGATAAGGAAAGAGAAAAAAAATATATTAGAGTATAGTTATAAAATCACCACTATTGATTCACCTCTATGTGGTTAGGATTTTCTCACAAAATATAACTATGTTAAATAAAACGTGAGAGTATCATTTCCATCAATTATAACTTGACCCTTTAAAAAGCTGTGGTATTATGGCAAATTTGGTCCTTGAGTTCAAAATAACTAATAAATAAACCAGTAAAAAAAAATTCCAACTAGGTCAAATTAACTTGATAATGATCGAACACTAACACAAAAGCAACGGCGACCTAGAAAACCACACAAACGATAATGGAAAGCATTAAGAAGCATTAAGTGTAGGCTAGGAATAGAATGGGATAACCGGCGTAGTTAAAACTTGGGAATTCGATGACGGTGCAGTGACATTGATTCGAGACAGTATTAGGAGTTTGTGTGTGTTGTTATTGTCTGGTTCTGTTTTCAGGTGTCACATGCAGGAGGTTATAGTAATCTTCTGAACTTTTGTGTGAGAAAAAGTATTCTCTGCTACAGCATGTCCCTGAAAAAATGTTCTCTCCTCTTTTACTTTTTTTTTTTTTCTTTTCTAACCTTTTAACTTAACTCTCCATGAAAACTAATAAGGGAAGAGATCACTAGGCTTTCTCCTTAACAAACTATTCAAAAGATAACCAAATTATTTCCATTTATTTACTTTTTCTAGATCTCTCTACCCTTCACCTCACACTAAGGAAGCAATCAAAGATCAGGTGTGAAAGCAACTTCCCTTGTCGATGTTCAGATAAAAATCAAGTCTCGTGATGCATGAGCCGTCCTTTGTTGATGTTACGTAACGAGAGGATTTTTATACAATAACGTATTTTTTTCATTTTAAAATAAATGTCACTTTAAATATTTTCATAAAGAAATAAATTTATTTCCTTTGAATGCTTCCGACAAAACTAGTTAATTAGCTGTTCGACATAAATTAATGTTTATCTGCATGTAAATGTACATATAAATGTCCTGTAGATGTAGTGGGTAAAGCCATATGTGTTATGGGTGGGAAAAAAGAAAGAAAGAAAGAAGTAAACAGCTATAGTAATGGCCCTCTCATTTCAATTTATCATTTTGATGCATGTTTACACCATTGTTCTTGCTGCTAACAGTGCCTTGGCAATACGCAATTACTCATCCATTCTAGTCTTTGGTGATTCTACAGTGGACACTGGCAATAACAACTATATTGTGACAGTGGCCAAGGGAAATCGTTTGCCTTACGGTAGGGATTTCCCTGGTCATGTGCCCAATGGTAGATTCTGTAATGGAAAAGTTGTTCCTGACTTTGTTGCCTCTATTTTGGAAATCAAAGACACTCTCCCTCCTTTCCTGGATCCAACCCTATCAGATGAAGAACTTCTCACAGGTGTTAGCTTTGCTTCTGGGGGATCAGGTTTTGATGATTTAACTGCAGCTGAAATAGGTGTCATACCAGTGTCACAGCAAGTTGAATACTTCAAAACTTATGTAGCAAAGCTCAAGCTCATCGTAGGAGAAAATGAAGCCAAACAAATACTTGGAAATTCTCTGGTTATCATTGCTGCAGGACCTAATGATGTTATTATCAATTTCTACGACCTTCCTACTCGAAGGGTGGTGTTCAATATAGATGAGTACCACGATTATTTGCAAGATAAGCTTGAAACCATCATTAAGGTAATCTGAAGTCATTACTATAACTAAATTATGCATGTTTTCAAAGTTGATGACATATAGAAATTCATAAGGGGGAAGAAATATAGACAAAAAAAAAAATGTTTAATTTATTTATGCTTAGGCTATGCATGTTCTTTTAGATAAACAACAATGATTAGTTTCTAGTGACTCGATAGAATAAACCAGTTGTCCAAATTCCTGGCTGGAAAGTCAGTTCCCCACTAATGTTACCATAAATATATAAATAAATAATGGTACAGAGGCTATGTACGTTAAATTTATTTATTGGTTCATGATCTTTCCATTTTTCCTTTTTTTATCACCTATAAATAACAACTAATAGTATAGTTAACATATTCTGTGTGTAAAATTGTAGGACCTATATGACCATGGATGCCTAAAGATAGTTGTTGCTGGGCTTCCTCCCGTTGGTTGCGTACCATTTCAAATATCACTGAAGCATATATTGTTCCGGGAATGTGTAGAGAATGAGAATTCAGATTCTCAGCGATACAATAAAAAATTGATACAGCGGTTACTTCAAATACAAGCTATGCTTCCAGGAAGCACAATTGCTTATGCAGACTTATATCACATATCGATCGACCTTGTCAATCAACCTGAAAAATACGGTGGGCTATATTTTTTATTATATGTATATATATATATATATATATATATATATATATATATATATATATAGAGAGAGAGAAAAACATTTTTCAAGTTTATCTTCGGCTACCCCAAAACTACGTAGTTTATTTATTTATCTTCTTATATCAATTGATTCACATTTGAATGGTTATAATTCCCTTTTTCTCTATCTCTTCCTTTATCACCGTTGATCCATCTTTTTACGGTTATGATTTAGTAGCCGGAGATAAAATTATCTCAAACAACTTGAGAAACGATAAGCCCATATATATATATATATTTATTTATATGAGTAAGTACCTTTTTCGGTACTCAGCAAATTTCACGATACCCGCTTTAGTCCCTAGCAAATAAAAAAGCTATTCGTGGTCCCTTAAAAGGACTAAAAAAGACCCATTTTAATCATTTTGATGGACTAATGTGGGTCTTTTTTGAATTTGTGAGGGACCACAATTTCAACTAAATGGATCTATTTTGAATTTTTTAGGGACCACGAATAGCCTTTTTATTTGCTAGGGACTAAAGCGAGAATCGTGAAATTTGTTGAGGACCAAAAAGGGTATTTACTATATATATATATATATATATATATATATATATATATATGAAAAAAATATTTCTCCGACAACTTGAGATAAATTTATCTCCGGCCAGTATTCCAAAACTATGTCGTTTTGTTTATTTATTTCCTTATATTAATTAATTCACCTTGAATGATTATGATTCCCCTTTTCTCTCTCTTCCTTTATCACCATTGATTCATCTTTGTATGATTATGATTTAGTAGCCGGAGATAAAATTATCTCAAGTAATTTGAGAAACAATAAGCCATATATATAATATATTTATATAAGGGAAAAATGTTTCTGAAGTTAATGCAGAGAAGTTATCTGCATTTATTTTCAAAACGACGTCGTTTTGGTATTGAAATCTTAAAAAATTATAAATATAAAGACTATTATAACCCTGAAATAATTTAAAATTACAAAAACACCATGATTTCCGCCTCAAAACGACGTCGTATTGAGCTTACTGCATATAACTTATCTGCAGTAATTGCATAAAAAGCGAACCATATATATAATGCTAACACTTAGACTAATTATTTTTTAGTTCTTTGTACTTACGAGAGGTCTTATTTTTATTTTTATTTTTATAAATAAAACTTTAGCCAAACAAAATCTCTTATTATAAAAGAGCTTTTTCTATAATGAATAAAAAAGAAAAAGTTAAAAGCTTCAAGAGAAACTTTTTTTAAGATATATTCTAGTTTTTAAAAGTTTTCATATTTATTTTTTAGTTTAACGCTTATTGTAAATTTCTATTTACCAATTTTATTTTTTATTCTAATAATTCATTCTATTAAAATATTATTTCATCTTCTCTTTTTCAAACCTCTCATAATAGCTTTATAGAATTATTATACAGCTTTTACCTTTACTTTTTAAGGTTTTTTTACACTTTAGCTACAAAGTAGTTTTTAGCTTAAAAAAAGATGTGCCAGATTTATCAAAAATGTATACATATTTTTTAAAGAGTAAACACCATTTTGGGTCCCTAACAAAAAACATGGTCTCCACTTTAGTCCTTTACAAAAATAAATTAGTCAATTAGTCTCTAACAAATTTAAAGTGAACACATTTTAGTCATTTTGAGGGACTCATATGGGTCTTTTATGAATTTGTGAGGGACCACGATTTCAACTAAATGGGTCCACTTTGAATTTGTTAGGGACTAACTGACTAATTTATTTTTGTAAGGGACTAAAATGGGGACCGTGTTTTTTGTTAGGGACCAAAAAATGTATTTATTCTTTTTAAAAAAAAAATTCTAAAATTGCCTTTAAAACTTAGAAAAGTTTTATTTGAATTTGTTTTATATTTCGATAATAATTTTCTAGAGAAAAAAGTTTCTTTATATTTTTAAAATAAAACAGAGATTTATGTAAAAGATAAAAAAAAAAATGAGAATAATTTATTCACATATTTATTTTATGCTTTTATGTTGGACATTTTATCAAATAGGTTTCGTGATAACACATGAAGGGTGTTGCGGGACCGGCACATTTGAAGCAACTCCTTTGTGTAATGAACTCACGCCAGTATGTGATGACGCTTCAAAATATGTATTTTGGGACAGTTACCATCCAAGTGAAGCATCCAACCGATATATTGCTAAGTACTTAGAAACCCAAGTCCTGCCTCAGCTCCAATTGTAATAGCAGTGAAAATCAGGTACAGCGCATCCTTCAAATTAATGAAAATATATTTTGAGCTATGTCCTATTTATGCACCTCAGCTGTAGTCACATAATTTACATGGGTAAAATGGGACAAGTTTGTACATGCGTGCGTGCATGAATAGATGAAAGAAACTTAAAAAACTACTCGACCTCAACAAATATTAATATGTGTTTGTGAATGCTTAGTAAGTTTAGGTAAACTATATTAATTATATTTCAGGTCACTGTCTATAATTTCTTAGTAACTCAACTCTACGTCTCTGTACCTACAAAAACAAGAGATCTACCATTACTCGTAATTTCAAACTGTGTGAGAGATTTGGGCAGCTTGAATATCCTAACAAGGAAGGCATTATATTTTGGGTGGAAGCCATCATTTTTAGTGCACTTTAAAGAGCTAAAATTGATATAAGAAAAAGGGAAAATGGTTTTTTCTTTTACTTTAGATAATTTTATCTGCAGTGTACGATTTTAACTAAGTCTTACTAATAGAATTTAGTTATAAAGGTAAAAGTAGATTTTCTTTTTCCATCACATCAATTGATAATGTCTAAGGAGATAGAAAAAAAAAATAGCTTTATTAGTATATAACTAAGAGAAAAGTGTGTATCATTTAAAGGATGTAAATTGTGTCATTTTAAATAAGAGAAAAAGATAAATAAAGAAGGAGAGAGAGTGAACAAAAAAATATAAAAGTATGGGTCCTACCTCTTTGTGAGAGTAAAAGGATATAAGTTGTATCATTTAAAAGGACAAATATTTTTTCCTATAACTAAATTTTACAAATAAAACTTAGTTAAAGTCGTGCATCATAGATATGTTATCTAAAGTTACAGTAGAAAAAATTAATCCATAAAAAAAAGGCTTCATTCCATTTTTCTGTTGGAGGTTGAATATATATAATCACTATAATTTAACACATTTTTTTCAATTAAGTTTCAATGTTAATCTTCTTTAATAATTAAATGTCACTTGTGAATTGAATTTAATTATATTTTTTCATGTCCGTAGAAACTTAATTTTATATCCAAAAAGCGTAAAAGTATCTTATGAAACCAAAATATTAATATAATTATGTATGTCCTAATAATATTTAGTTATTTTAATTTGATTCTTGTCATTTCATTAATTATAACTTGGTCCAAGTTTCGTTATAAAAATCAAATCGAAAATTAAAATAAACTAGAAAGAATTAATAAAATTGAAAATAACCCTTTAAAAAAAACTAAAAAATAATTAGTTGCCACAAATATGGATTGCGGTGTCAAGTAATTTTATTTATTTTTTGTTAAAAGAATGAAAGCAAAAACTACAGATCCAAGTCAAGCGGGGCTAAGCAATGCCCCTAATCATTCTCCCAAATCCCAACACACCCTTGAGGGAGAGCCTCTAACAAAACAGTCTCCCATCTTAAAGAATGAGAAAATTCAGTAAGCCAATCACAACTGCATTTTCTTCTCTAAAAATATTATTAAAATTTACTTGTTTCTCATCATCTGTATAATCTTCCTAACCAGCCCTGCATGAGGATTACTTGGGGTTGGGGAGCATCCATCTCTTAAAAAAACCGGTGTCAAGTAATCTGAGCCTAAATTTGCGTGAACAATTAATTTTAATAATAATCCTGAAGGACAGAAATTCTCTGACTATACAACGGCTTAGAGAATTAATGTGTGTTATTGAGTTGTAAAATTCGTTTTTCTTACTAAGGAATGCATTTGTTTTTTTTACAGAGCAAATCACGAAATAATTCAGGAATGCCTCGGGGTTAGACGCGCTGCTAGAGTATATAAGTAGATTATCTAGCATCAATCAGATATACACAAATAAAATGTAATACCTTCTACTTAGTGATGCTATTAAAATTGCTGATTATTTTTCCACTTGTTTTCTGCAATAAAGTTCAGTGGTTATGTTGAGTTTTCCTGAATTGTGGCCCATCTTTGATGAAATCAATCATGGAATCTATCGGATAATAATGATCTTGAGGGAGACCTCTTCATGTGTTTGGATAGATAGTTAATCTCAGTTATTAACTACTATTCATCTAGAGTCTCATACGAGAAATTTGATTCCCTTAAGTTATCACCTTAGTAATCAATCAAAGATTAATTATTATTGTTTAGGATTTTCCTATAATTTCATCATTGATTATGAATTCAAAATTTCATTTGAACTTGAAACTAAGTATTCTCACGTCAAAAATATAAAAATAAATTAACTAAGGTTTAGTGTGTGTCATTTAAAAGGATACAAGTTGTGTCCTTTTAGTGATTTACATAAAGTATGACCGGTTATACTTTGTGTAAATCTGAAAAGTTATTTTTTTTTTTACTTTACTGAAGAGAGGGAAAAAAAGTAACTTTTCATATTTACACAAAGTATGACCAGTCATACTTTATGTAAATCATCTAAAAGACACAAGTTATTTATAAAACGATACTTCTTTTTTTCCAGTAATTAGCATGAATCCAATCCCATCGCATAGAGAATAAGTTGTTCAGGGGTCTAAGGTTTGGGTTCGGAATATCATTACGAAATGGCTAAGCAAGAAATTTCTTTACACTTGGGCTCAAACTTGGCTTTATTGTAACATCTAACTCGGCCTCACCTCTACAGGGTAGGGTAGGTTTGCTATCTTGAAATATAAATTTCTCCCTCTTCACTTTTCCTTTAAACACTAAGTTCAATCAAATTACGGAAAATTCCTTCATGTTGTTTTCGCTCACCTAAAATGTTTGTCTTGGCATTTTTCTCAAGTTTTGATTTCTTAAGTAAAGTTCTCTTGTAATATACAAATTTAAGCTCAAAATTAAAGAAATTAACACGTCTCTTATATGCGTTATATATAGTAACTAAATCCTTATCTTACACCAACTGAAAAAGTGCTAGCCATGGTTTATACAATCCCCTTCATCATTTTGATGCTCCTTTGCACCATTGTTGTTGCTACAAACAATAACTCGATGAGACTCAAGTTTTCATCCATTTTAGTCTTTGGTGATTCGACCGTAGACACAGGCAATAACAACTATATCCTGACTGTGGCCAAGGGAAATCATTTGCCTTATGGTAGGGATTTCCCTGGTCATGTGCCAACTGGTAGATTCTCTAATGGAAAACTGGTTCCTGACTTGCTTGCCTCTGTATTGAAGCTCAAAGATACTGTCCCTCCTTTCTTGGATCCAAACCTATCAAAAGAAGATCTTCTAACAGGTGTTAATTTCGCATCTGCCGCTTCAGGTTTTGATGATTTGACTACGGTCCTATCTGGTGCCATATCAGTGTCCAAGCAAATTGAATACTTCAAAGTTTACGTAGCAAAGCTCAAAAGCATTGCTAGGGAAAATGAAGCTAAACGAATACTTAGAGATGCTCTGGTTATTATTAGTGCTGGAACTAATGACTTCATTTTCAATTTTTATGACATTCCGACTAGAAAGTTGGAATTCAACATATCAAAATACCAAGATTATCTGCAGAATAGGCTTCAAAATTTCCTTAAGGTAAATAGATGTCTTTTTTTATGATTATATTATTTGGTGTCACTCTTCGATGCCACCATTTAATTAATAATTAATTAAGCTTGTCGAGTTTCTTAATACAAGTAAGTGATCTTCTGCATTATCTACCCTTCAAGTCTAATGAACTCTTGTGTGAGAGAACGTGTTAGAGAAATAAATCTTCGGTACTATGAGAGTATCCAAGTGGGTATTCCTTTTTTCAAATATGGAAAAAAATTTCCACTTTTCAAAAAAAAGTTACCAAATTTTCCACGTTTGAAAAAAAGGAATAGCACTAAAGATTTGTCCGTATTAACAATATATAAAATTATTAATGTAATATTAAAGATAGCTTATTTAGGTCGAATTGGTTCTTTAGGGGCTGTTTGTTTCTAGGATTCTCAACAGATACATAGATAAATGAGGAGTGAAAAAGTAAGAAACCTTCGTTTGGTTAGATGAGTTTGCTGACTTATGTAGGTAAGTGTGTTTGCTGTGTTTCTGATTTATCTATGTATCTTCCCTCAACTTGCCGGCTAAAGTTTCCCTTTTGAGGGGTGGTATTGTGGAACACCTCCACATTTGCTCACTTACTGTGCTAAGCTAAAGACCAGCGTATCCTTCTCAATGGCGCGAAAATGACAATGACGTAGCTTCACTCTTTGTCCACTTCTTTAGAACCTGTACTTGCCAAAGACCAAGAATAACACACGACTTTTTGTTCACTTTTTGTCTTGCTTTTCATTCAAAAACTTATTAAAGTCGGGGCTAATTTTGTAAACTCACACGCATTTTTCTATCTATATTTTACTAACAACCAAACATAAACTTTATAAATGTTACTTTATTTTTCCAGTAAAGTTTTTTCCAACCAAACAACTTTTTTTTACATTTTCCTACGAATCTCACTTCTCACCCATTTCCCTATATATAACATTTCCCTATTTATGAATGTGTTTATACATGTTTTTTCTTACTTTCATATAAACAACCAATGCGTACATATCGGTGAGTTAGCAGAAACCAATAATGGTCTCGTCTGATTCATTATATAATTAATGGAAACTTCTCATCTCTTGTTTTGATTATATCATACGAAAGGTTTCGGCTATTCATTCACAAATCACAAATCAACGGTTAGTAATAAAAGTGATAATTTTCACTTTACATTCTTTGTATAAAATTGTAGGAACTATACGACCTTGGATGCAGAAAATTTGCCGTCACTGGGCTTCCTCCCATTGGTTGCATCCCCATTCAAATAACAGCCAACTTTGTAATGGATAGGAAATGTGTAGAGGATGAGAATTCAGATTCCGAGCTCTACAATCGAAAACTGGAAAAGCGATTACTTCAAATACAGGCAATGCTTCCGGGAAGCAGAGTTGTTTATACAGACGTTTATGACCCATTGATGAACCTTATCAATCAACCTGAAAAATACGGTGAGCAATGTAAACAGAGTCACGTTATATTCATTTAATAAATGTGAAGCCCTCACTAGTTGAGTCACGACATGATAATTCAATTTTTACGTAACATCAAAAAATCAAACCCCTTAAAATATACATACAATTTTCCTCAATTTTAAAGATGCTGTCAAAAACTAACAAAATCCTTCTTTAAATTTTTTGTGTTAACATTTCAAACGCTCTATCCATAAAAATTGAAGTTCATGCACGTTTTTATTCCAAAAGCAGAGAAATTTTTGTTGTAATATTTCTTTTGTACTCATCTGGCATTTTATTAAATAGGTTTCAAGGAAACGAATAGAGGGTGTTGTGGGACTGACTTATTTGAACTAGTTCCGTTGTGTAATGCAATCACACCAACATGTGATGACGCTTCAAAATTTGTATTTTGGGACAGTGTCCATCCAACCGAAGCAGCCTATCAGTATTTTACTAAGCACATAGAAGTGGAAGTCCTGCCCAAGTTCCAATTTCATATGGATAATATATTTTTTAAGTAAGGCGCGAGTCACATTATTTACATATATAAAATGTGACAAATTTGTTTCTGTGTAAGTGATGCAAAGAGACAAAAATAAAAGTTAAATAAAATTCAATTATCTGCACTAATTTAAATGATGTGTTTGAGTGCTATGCTGTGAATTGATATACTCCATTATAAGCCTCCTACCTGAAAAAAGAATAGAAGCCTAGTCCAAGTTATCTCATTGGGTCTCAATCCTCATATGAAGGGCTAGGGGCCAGGTCGCCGGTCCAAAACAACTTGTTCCTTTGGATGTGTTTTACCAATGCTGAAAGTAACTTTACGGTCATGTACTTTTGGGTATTAGTCTTGTACTTTATCAGTTTTAGATGAATGACAATGATATTCATCCATCTGGGTTGAACTCTGCTCTACGTAACTTCATAACCAAAGCTATCATCAAAGCCATCGAGCAAGATCAAGTATTTGTTGGAAGTTCTTAAAAGATGGCGTAGAAATAAGGAGGGAGAAAAAAAAAAGTAGATAGTAAAAGCAAACTTTTGACGGTTAATTATTAAAACTTAACTCTATTAAAGTGCTAAAGAATATTAAAGAAGGGTGCAATGTGTTAAATTGCATAAATTATGATACAAAGTGCAATTATACTATTCTGGATTGGTTTCGGGATCTACATAACTCCTTTGTCCATTCTCTTACTCTACTATAAAACAAAGATGACAAAATCAATAAATATTAAACCAAACAACAACTCTTTAAAGAAATCCCAAAATTGATGGCCCATTACTCATATCTTATCCACTCTCAACTCTGGACACCGCCATACATAAACAAAGGTCTACACTCTCGTTCAAGATCTTGCCAGGTAAGCATATTGCCTTCATATTCACTTTCAGATATTGATTTGAGTGTTACACTATCTGCGGGAACACCACCTCCAACTCCATAATGGTTGGGAGTGACCAAGGCCTTATATATCTCAAGATACGGTACCCTGAATATTAGATTCAAACATGCATTACAGATTAACGAGCAGGGAAGGAAACGATCAGTGGCATTAGCTTCCCTTTCCGCAACTAGCCGATCCACTACTTCCCTCAAAACAACTCAATTGTTCCAAACTTCTATATCAGTATTCTTCAGGGAACCAACTAAAACAAAAAAATAAAAATTCAACAGTTCATATTGATACTGAGGATTTCTCAGATGTTGCATCATAATCCAATTGTCCACTGCCATGGGAGGCAAATGATTGATCTGGCATGTCAGTGAGGACAGGCTCTGAAGGTAGAAGTGAATAAAGATATTCAAATGATGAGTTCCTCTTCACTGTATGCTCAGGCTTCCAATGGACATGGGTACCCTCGTAGAGTATCTCAATAATTTGCCCATTTACATCTCTTTCAACTTTTTTCTTCACAGAGCAATTGGGGTATGTGCATTTGTAGTAGCTTCTCTTATTCTCACTTCTTCTCACTTGTTTCTCTTCATATTTTCTCCAATTGTACCCATCATCTTGCCTTCTTCTTAACCCCTCAATTTGTTGGCTGCCATTGGTATGATCAAATTGGAATTTACTTCTATTGTCATCACCTCCTCTTTCTACTCCATCTGCAGCATCAATTTCTACGATCACATGATTATCCATTTCTAGAGTTCCAATCTCTGATTGAGAACCCAATTTGGAATAAAGAACCATGAGGGAATAGCTGAATATGGCTGTAATGATACAGAGAATCAAGTTTATCTTCATGAGTTGAACAGTTAGACATCCAAGGAAGAAATTGAGGAGATCCGTTTCAAACCCAAGGTTAATCTGTTTTGACAGGCACAAAGACATTAAAGCAAAGGCTGCACTCGAAATCAGACTTAATAGGTCTGGTTTTCCATTCACAGCTTTATCAATTTCAAACGAATACAAAGAGGTGAGCAACAAAACAAGAACACCCACATGAGCTTTCTGTAAGAAACTCCTCGAAAGTTTCCATTTCTTCAAAAATAACATCATGTTGCTGATTATGAAACTTACGACGGTGTAAAGGATGATCTTGAGGAAGTTCAACTCTCCAAATAGATGTTTGAAAGAGGAGCTCAATGCATAGCAGAGCAGTCCAACGATGCTTGACATAAATCCCACAACTCTCCATAGCTTTTTCTGATTTAAACGATTGGAAATTCCGTTAAGCATAGTACTTACTTTTCAAAGAGTGGCGTCTTTGGGTTGGCTTATAAAACTGTGATGATGTAAAAGGAAGAGAAGGGTTTGATATGGAAGGGAACTTCGTAAATTAGAAGAAAATTATTGCCACACAACCAGGGGTTCGAAGACTTCGGAAGCTCTCACGAGTCAAGATAGTGATGTCAGTTTCAGCGGTCACAACCAGCTGTTTCCAAACAACTCTTTTTCACGCGATTCTCATTTTGATGTTGACAACACGGGCTGGGTTATTTTGGATTTTTTTTTTCATTTTTGGTTTTTTTTTTAAATAAATATCTAAATAAACTTAGTGAGAAGTTATTTTTTTAAAAAAATTAATTTTTAGTGAGAAAAAACTCTATCCAAACAGACTCTTATATTAGAAGAGATTTAAAATAGATTGAAGATAAAAAAATTAAATATATTAAAAACATATAACAATAGTAGAAAAGATTTAAAAAAAAAAAAACTAAATAAAAAAATAAGATAATATTTTGAAATTTTATAACAATGACATCTTTTTCTTTTCTTTTTTTGTCTTATTTTTTCTTTCATTTCTTTTAACAGTTATGGAAAAGACTAAATGTGCCAAAAAAATTAGAAGAGAAAATTACCAAACATACCTAAATCAAAAAGAAGAAAATAGATTGAAGAAAAAAAATAGAAAAAAAAATATTAATGATTTCTTTTTCTTCTATGTTTTTTTTGTCTTATTTTTTATTTTATTCCTTTTTTGACATTAGTCTATTTTTTTTCTTTTTTATCTAGTCTTTTTTTTTTTACTTTTAGTTTTTCTATTACTATTGTAAGTTTCAATATATTTGGTCTTATTTTTTTCTATTTTTTCCTTAATTTTTTTTTTTCTTCGTTTTGATTTTTTTCTTCTATTATTATTATTATTTTAGTTTTTTCTTTAAGTGTTTTAAGTTTCCAATTTTTTTATCTTATTTTTTTTTTCTTTTTTATCGTTAATCTATTCTTTTTTTCTAACAAGGATAAAATAAGTAAATTAGTTCAGTTTCACACTGTGTTAAGAATGTGTTTGGATGGAAGAAACCATAGAGGTAATATGATTTTTTTTTTAAAAAGCATATGGATGTAACTGATTCAAAATAAAATTATAGGGGAGTTTTTGAACATTTCTTAAATATTTTCTCTATAAATAAAGGTTAAGGGGATTATTAATTATTATTTCAAAAATTTAGAGAAAATCAAAGACAGATGAGATCTTGAAAATTTTGGAAAAAAAACTCTAGAAGGGAAGAGGGAAAAAAAAAAGAGATTGAGAACAAGCAAGCTCTATCAGCTAGGAAAGATACAAAGAATTAGTTGTCCTTATTCTTATTATGATACTTAGGGCTTTTTCACCATTTTGCTTCTCATTAATTATTTAATAACTATTTTGTCCTTTATTGTAAATTATCTATTAATCTGTCTCTCTTTAATCGATTAAATTGAATAGTTAATCGATTAAATGGTCAAATGAAGATTTAATTGATTAAATCTTCAACTTAATCGATTAAATCTACTTAATCGATTAATTTTTCTTCTTTATCAGAAGAACAACCTTATGCATGAGATATTTAATCGATTAAATAGGGAGATTTAATCGACTAAATCTTCAAGTCAACAATTTTTGTCTATTTTGATCATTTAATCAATTAAATTTTTGACTTAATCAATTAAAGAGGAGCGGCATTATGATATCCAGGGGGACTTATATTAGGCATTGCCAGATCTCTGTAGTTTGGTTGGACTCATATTCAGATTCCTTTTGTGAAACCTTAAGCTTTACAAGTCTAAACATTAAAAAATAAAAAGTAAAGGAACGTCATGTTGATTATGTAGGGTCCCTCGTATGAATAAGAATACAAGAAAATTTGCCTGCACGATTTATTCGTATTCAAATTAGCAGTCTTATTACTCAAAATTCTAAAAAATTACATTTATTTGTTTCTCGGTCAATTTCATCCCATTATATTTTGATTACACGACATCTCATAATAAAGTTATCATATCAAATCATATAATACCAACAGTACATATAAAAAAGTACTGTCCCAAAAAAAAAATTACTCCCATAATTTATAATGAATTAATTAATAATAAACTCAGATATTAGTACAAAATTATATTCTAACTCTAAGTAATTAATTTAAAATAATATTACCGATATTATTTGGCACGTTGAAGGCACACGTTAAAAAAAATCTAATTTAAGTCTCAATTTGCAAGTGGTTATATATTTTTATTTTTTTTCAAGATAACTTCAAATGAATGCTACAGTTTGTCATAAGCGCTACTCGACTTGAACTAGATCAAAGTTGAGAAAAAGCTGGAAAACCATAACTAAGAACGCTTTCAATATAACAGTTGAATTTGAATTTACATATATTAAATAAGGTTAACTGTTTATCATTTTAAATGTCATGACTTTGTGTCATTTTTAATGAAATTTTGATATATTTTTGTTTTTTTATAAAATTAGAAAGAAAAAAAAAGTGGAGAAAAAATAATATAATTTCATTAAAAATGACTCAAAATTATGTCATTAAGAATAACAAATATTTTTGAGCACTTAACAATTCCTCAAAAATATTGAAAATCAGTTACGGGGTTCTCTGTTCCACCTTCGGTATTTGGATGAAAGAAATAAACAAACGAGATCATCGAGAGACGGAATGAGGGGACAGTGCTTTATGTCTTCCTTCCTATAAAGTCACACTGCATCAACATTTTCTTGAATTAATCAATTGACTCACCTTTGTCGCTCTTTAGCTATTATCAAACAAAAGCAAAAGAAGAAAAAGAAAATGTTGGCTGGCCCCGATCTAATTCCATCAACCCAAAATCCCTAATTAGTCAGAGAACAACCCATTATCTCCAGTCTTTTTCAATAAAATACAAATGAATCTTCTACGAATGAAACAAGAATCCAATCCTTGCAGGGACTTGGACTTAAAACAGAGCAATTCTAAAACATAAAGACCAAAAACAGGAAAAATACATACATTAAAAGACAAAACATACTAAATTTCTTGATTCAGGAAACTCCTAGTCCTTGAAACTATTATAAGCACTGCACAATGGAACAGTTTGAAGCAATAACCAAAAGAAACACCTCAATGTTACAACAAAAATGTTAATTTCGTCACTAAAATGGCTATTAACTTCAAAATCCTTTTCGATTTTCCATAAATTTTATCAGAATACATATAGTACAACACAGGTATTTATAGCACAAGGCTCCAAATCTCTTACAACAAACGTTTTGATAACCAAAACTCTGTATTCTAAATTTCTAATTACACTACAAATACATACACACACAAAATAGCAGCTTTACCTTCACTTTCGGCTAGCACTTGATCCAGTGCTTCCCCGAAACAAATCATTGAGTCGTGCTTCAATGTCCTCCGTTCCATACTTAATATGCTTATCAGCATGCTTACCAAGTTCTGGAATACTCTGGAACCTCCCAATGAAGTTTCCATAAGCTGGCAACAAAATTTTCTCAAGGGAAATTCTTATATCTTCCCTAAGCAGTTCATCATAGACAAACCATGAAGACTGAACCCTGCATATTTCCCCAAACAGCATGTTAAACGACTTGAGCTTCTCTCTCATAGACTTAGCTGCGACATTAGGCGGCACTGATCCATTGCTGTCAGGCTTCAGAAACCCCAGCACCTTATTCCATGAGCTTCTTTGATAGTGCACATGGTATTGCCGAACTTTTGCAGTGTGTTTTCGGATCCAATCATCACCCAAAAGGGTTCCCAATTCACTATCTTTGGTCTTCTGAACTATGTACCTGCCGTTATTCATCAAGAAAACATAGCACAAAGCAGGGTCTTTGTAGATTTTGGATTTTGCTTCCAAATTGCTCTCCAAAAGCTCCATTATCCAATCCATTTGCACTGACAGAGAAGAAGAGGGCGGAACTCTATCATCAAGCTTGGGGTATTCTCTCAACGGAAACCCATAGTCTTCAAACACTTGCTCCAGGGCCTGCCGTGACCGGCAAGCTGCACGAAGGTAGTTCATCACGTAGCGAGTAATTGGATGAAGTCCACCACCGGGAACCGCCGACTTTGCCGGATCACGGCGAATCAGATTCTCCAACTCCATGAAAATTCCTCTGATTGCTTCCCCCAACCTCTTCCAAATTGTGATTGCTTCGTTCCTGAGCGACACACTGTACTGATCACAAAACAGAGACTCAAACTCAGGAATTAAGTCACGCAATGTCTCGAACACATCAAGGATCTTGAACAATCGCTCCGGCGAACGGCTCCCAATAGCGACGGCATCGGCGAAATTCAGCAACTGAATTGTCGATCCCCTGCAAACCTCCATGAAAGAGAAGTCAGCAGCAGAAGAGAACCCGAAGAATACGCGGTCGCAGAGTCGCCGCTCGCTAGGGAACAGTATCTTTAGAGAGACGTTGGAAGCCTTAATCCATCTTTCAATCTCGTCTTCGAGTTCCTGCCATGGCATCTTGTGAACGTCCTCGACGCTTAGCTTCTGTAACCCTAATCTCGACAGGCTTTCCTCCAAGAACTCCCTTCGGCAACTGCTGTACACGTGCGAGCACTCCTTCCCGAACCCTCCTGCAACCATGCGCTTTGCGATCTCGTGAAGGTCGTTGATCGTCCCCGACGGAAGCGCATCGATCACGATGTCGTAGTCGGTGACCGGCAACGCCACAGGAATCAATTCCTCCGCTTCTCCTCCTCCGTTCCTGGCTTCTTCGTCAACTTCTTCATCCTCTTCCTCCGAGTCAAACGGTAAGTTCTCCGTTGACTCGCCGTTCCGGTACGGCCGAGTTAGGTCGAACGACTCGCCGCCGCGCTCCATGAGGGATCGGAACTCATCCTCGAGGCGGAACATGGCGTGCTGGAGCATGTCCTCAGCGCGGACGAGGCACGCGGCGACGGCCTTGTCGGAGGCAAGGTGGTTCCACTCGGAGACAGTGGCGATGAGGTCGTCGACGGCGTCGAGGAAAGCAGCGGCGTCGGCCGAATCCGCCCAGATAGGGCGGTCGGAGGAGACGTAGTGAGAGATCCGGAGGTCAAGTGACTTGAGGGAGTGATCCAGTACGGCGCAGGCCCTGGGATCAGCATCTGCAACCTTCTCTGACAGGTTCTCCTTCGAGAACCTTCCATCGAAGTTGGAGAATATTTGAAGAATATCATCAGCCATGTTGTTGTTGTGGCCCAGCGTTTTCGCTATGTGCCGCGCCACAGCCAGTAATTTCTCTTCGCCGTTTTCAGCCATTTTCAGCGAAAGCTAGCTAGTTAAATCTGCATCACTTGTACTCAAAAGGGTGCGAAGAAGAAGGACAAGAGAATAATGGAATGACGGATATTACTCTTGAGAGACGCGGTTTGTGGAATAAGAGGAGGGCAGAGTTGGTAAAATGTGGAAGCTACGCGGAGATTGATGGCAAGGACCCAAGGACCCGGAGAAGAAGATAAAGTAGAGAGTGAACGTGGAAAGCGGTTTCTTTGATTGAGAGTCGTTGCAACTTGCAGCTAGCTTTGTTTTTTCTTTGCCTTTTTCTATTGGTGGAACTCGGAACTTGATATTTCCAATGTTGTTCTTAGATGTTTTGACTTTTGACTGGACTTCCAGCTAATTTAATTATGGATTTTATTAATCTCCTTCCACATAAGATAATTATCTTATGTGGTAGATAGTTATCTTATGTGGTAGAGAAAAAATGGGTGGGTCCCACCATTACAACAAAAAAAAAAAAAAAAAAATTAAGTGCAAAAATCGAAGTGAGAGAAAATGAGATAAGTTACCTCATGTAAAAAGAGAGTAATATTTCCCTTTAATTATTGCAAAAATAGGAAAACAAGAAGATAAGAGAGTGATTCTGTTGGTCTTTGTTTGGAATCGAAGACTGGTAAAAAT
Source organism: Gastrolobium bilobum (assembly GCF_033153095.1). Lineage (NCBI taxonomy): Eukaryota > Viridiplantae > Streptophyta > Magnoliopsida > Fabales > Fabaceae > Gastrolobium > Gastrolobium bilobum. Next base: position 75,170 of record NW_026895383.1, on the reverse strand, counting down.
TGGTGGGATGCATAATTTTGTAGGGAATTTTTTTTTAAAATATTGTTATTTTAATAAATATTTATGAAAATATAACTGTCTTGAAATTAAAAATAAATTTATTACACTCAGTCATGCTTAAAATAAGATGTGCTCAATCACGCCCAACATGAGCCGTGACCTAAGAGAGAGACATATCCTGCATGAGGTTTGAGTCAAGAGGAGAGAGACACGTTTTATGTGGGGCATGACCTAATAACCCTATATATACCCTTATTTTTCACTTTTTCACTTCACACATTCTCTCTAAAATATTGCTCTGATTTCTCTCTAGATTTCTCCTTAATTTTTTTGCGCAGCAAAGCTTTGTTAGTCAAGTAAATCTCAATATCTGCTTTCTATATATTTGAGTTACAACAATAGATATGTTATACTAGTGACGTAGGAAATTGTTAAGGACATAGAAAATTGTTAGTGACTTAGGGAATTGTTAGTAACTTAGTGCCTGTTTGGATTCTTCTTCTTCTTTTTAAGCAAAACACTACTTATAAGCAGAAGCTCGGTCAAACAGGTTTTGAGAAAAAGCTCTTATAATGAAAAGCTCTTTTTTTATAATAAAAAAAGGTTAAAAGCCAAAAGCTCCTAGGAGAAGCTTTTTTTAAGTTCTTATCTATTTTTCTTAAATTGTGTGCATTTTTTTGAAATGAAGAGCTATAGAGATAGAAGAGTTTTCTTGAAATATGTGTTTTTTAAGTAACTTTTACGCTAAAATTTTATAGTCATGTGGTCATGTTATTTGATCACAACCACTCATTGATGATGAGATAAGAGAGAGAAAAGTGTATAATTTTTAAATGAATGGTTGTGATTAAACCACTTTTCCACATGACCACTTTTCCACATGAGATGATTCATTCCCAAAAATTTTAAGTAGTCACCAAACATCTTTTAGTCTTTTTTTTAGTTTTATCTTATAAGCGGCTTCTAGCTTAAAAAAGAGAGGATCCAAACAGGCTCTTAGGAAATGTTAGTGACGTAGGGCATGATTAGTGACTTAAGATAATTATAGGGAATTATAATATGTGCACACATATTTTTAATAAAAATAAATAAATTATAATTTAATTTAATTTAATTTTTTAATCTTGGACTAGGCTTGTAAATTATTTGAAAATAAATTAATTATAACAATCATTTTTTATTTTTAATAATATATTATTATGGCTGATTCGTCATCATTCAAGTCTTCTCGGTCTACCTCCGAGCATGAGTTTGAGCCTTCCGACCCCACCACACATGTCATTCTTGGACCATATAGGTGGGAGATACTAGTGCACGCACGTTTCACACACTGTGTGGAACGAGGATAAGATTCGAGCGTTGAAGACTTGACGGGGTAAACTGCAGGGGGACCCCCTCATGATGATATTCCACACGTGGTCGCTGAGTACTTTACACAGGCGAGTTTTATACATGTGGCACGCTTGCATCATATTCAGGTATATATTTTAGAATGTAATGTATTATATTGTGTTTACACTAATCTTTATAAATTAGTGAATTGTTTACAGATGAATTGACAATTGTCTTATGTATTTCAGGTTGATTCCGCCCTTATCAGTGCTTTAGTCGAGTGGTGGAGACCAGAGACACACATCTTTCACATGAGCAGGGAAAAATGACCATTACCTTACAGGACGTAGCGGCTATACTAGGATTGCCTACTAACAGGCAAGTAGTTACCGAAAGTATCACATTGGATCGATTGGCCGAGTGTGAGCAGGTTTTCGGTAATGTAACCATTGAGGGCACTGACCTCTTTGGTGGCGATCTACGACTTTCATACTTTCACTGATTGTATGCCCATTGGGGTCCAGTTGCAGAGCATCATGAGGAGATGAGGTGTTACACTTAAGGCGCCCATTGTTCGAATATTAGAAGCATGGCTCCTATGCGACATATCGGTGGGTAGGAAAATTATATGTCGTTACATTCCATTGCTTGGAGGGGAGTTTGAGCAGATTGGCGTTACATCTTCCATTACCATATATACGTCTTCATCATCCATAACTTGAAAGCCCATGTATTGCTCAGATTGCCATAATTTTGTTGTGACCAGAGTGATAGATTGATTACCTTTAAGAGTTATTTTTTGACGAATTTTCTAATGTCGTTCGCCAATTGTTGAGTTCTGCTTCATGTGTGTTAGCTTTTTGTCGCCTTTAAAATCTAAATCACGTCGACCTTTCATTTTCCTACCATTATAATATAGAACAACACGAACAAAATCAGGATGTGAACTCATTCTTAAATATATTAACAAAAAACACAAAAGATAGTATGAATAAACAAGTGATAATATGTGTAAGAGTAAGGTTTATGATGGAGAATAGTTGTAAAGAGTGTGGAGAGAAGAGCGGTTTAAATAGAGCAGAACTGAGTTAATCACGCTCAAATAATACAGGTTATGGCCCCTAGTCACGCCCCACATAGGGCATGTCTTTCTCTTGGCTCACGCCCAACACTGGGTGTGTTTCTCTCCTCTTGACTCACATCTTATGCAAAACGTATCTCTCTCCTGGGTCACGCCTCATGTTGGGCGTGACTGAGTGCAATAGATTCGTCTTTAGTTTCAAAACAACTATTTTCGTAAATAGCTATAAAAATCACAATATTTCAATTCCCCCCTTATATATATTCTTTTAGGGGACGTTTGGTATAAGAAAAAAATTTGAATTCTCGGAAAGCTGGCACATTTGGTATAAGTATTGTTAAAATTTTCTAGGAAAATCAATTTTCCATAAAAAAAAATTAAAGCTTTTTGAACCAAAATACTTTCCAAAGATACCACCAAAAAGGTCGTATTCTTAGATTCGCATGATATTGAAAAATTTTACACAATTTTTTGGTAACATTTCTTGTAATATTTTAGCCTAATAAATAATTTTTTGATAATATTCTCGAAAAATTTCTCAATATATTTCTAAAAATTATGATTTCGGATATAATTTTTTTTTTCTCCCATCGAACGGTAAAGTTAGATTGCTTGTCACCATTCTTTATCTTTTTTGGTTACTATTTGTTTAATTCTTTCCTTTCTGAACTCCGTTATCTATTGATTTTTTTATTGATTTCTTGTTGTTCTTTGTACAAAAGACATTTTGTTGATGACTGCGGAAACTAGTAAGACTATTATGTTATTTTTTGTTGGTTATTATTATTTATTTTACCGGTCATATTTTTTAGGCTCTTATTCAGTCGTGTCAAACATCACAGGGTTTTTTTTTAAGGAAAAAAAAAATGAATATCGTCTAACCATATAGATGAGAATAAGCTTCTAAGTTAATAGTAAATCACTTCATTCATTATAAGGACAAATAAAATATAAAAATTAATTAAAAATTTAATCTAATTGATTGAAGATTATTTTATTGATAACAAAAAATTAAATAAAATTTAGAAAAAATAAGCGTTTAACATTGTTAGTTTTTGAAAATCTCAAAAACTAGTTGAATTGATAAAATATTATTTTTTTAAAATTTGTAAATTTTCCTGCTAAATATTAATTTTCAAAAATTTGAATAACGATTAAAGAAATAAAAAATTAAAAATATATTTTTAAATGAATAATTATTTAAAAAATATTTATTTAATTTGATATGAAAGCTAAAAAAAATGCATTACGAAATGAGAGAGACACGTCATTACACGAGAAAGACACGTCATTACATGAGAAAGAAAATGCTTGTATAGTTTATTTCACTCATAAAGAGAAAAATATTAAGGTGACGTTTGGTTGAGGATAAATTTTTTAAATACTAGGGAAATATAATTATTAGGGAAATGGTTGGAAAGTGAGTTTGGTAGGAAAATGTAAAAAAAGTTGTTTGGTTGACCGAAATATTACCAGGAAAATTTATTTAAATTTGCAAAATCTATGTTCGGGAGAAACTTCGCACCTATTTTTTCACTTTCTCAGTTATCTCAAAATACCACATCTCAAATGGTATTCTGTAACAGTGAATTTCATCCAAAAATCAACACAAAAGTCATTTCTCCATCTATCCTATTTGCCTAGTATTTTTTTCAAAAATCTGAACCAAACGTGATATTTTCTCATATCCACTTATATTTTCTCATCAATCCCAAAATAAATCTTCTACCAAACACTACCTAAATTTATTATATGAAGGTGAATAAATTATGTTTTAAACTTTTTACAATAAATATGAAAAAAAAGGCAGGATCTTCTTACATTGGTTTAAAAATAATAAATCTTAATCATATGATGTATAAAAATTAACAACTAAAATAAGTGTAAGACTTATTATTGGAAAACTGATGAGAGTTGATCATGTCCCATATTGTAAAAATACACGGCAATTATTTGACCAAACTTTATATTTGATTTAGATGTGACACAGTCCAAACCTTGTGTTTGATTAGATGGTAATATCAGTCGTTAATATGTTATTTCAAGTTATTAGTATTTTTGTTACTTGGATAACAGCATACATTGCTATATACTGCTCATTATCACTGTCGGTAGAAATTTATATTTTATAGGGTCAAACATTTTAAATTAATTGAAATCGCGATTTAAATTCATAAGTTACAATTAATTGATAATAACGTTAGATAAAGACTTCAAATGTAAATTGACCACCTAGTTAAAGTAAATGTATCAACCCAAAGTGAAAGGCCTAAGCATAAGTTTGATCTGAGTAAGGATCCGTTTGATTTGCTCAACAATACGGAGAGTTGGACTGGGCAGATCTACTTTCCCGTGATTGAGTTGAAAAAGAGTTGAAGAATAACAAATGATCAAGGCTAAAGGAGTGGACAAAAAATGACCTAATAACTCTGTCTCACGGTACAAGTTACCAAAGAAACCAAAGTTGTTCCATATTTAATATATTCATGAGCATGCTTACCAAGAATATTGTAGAATCTCCCAATGAAATTTCCATATGCCGGCAACAAGATGTTTTCCAGTGAAATAATGATTTGTTCCCTTAGTTGTTCATCAAAGACAAACCATGTAGACTGAACGTTGCATATTTCCTGGAAGTTCTTGTTGAACAAATTAAGTTTATCTTTTATTGATTCTGCTGCAACATTAGACACCACTAACTCGTTGCTCTCTAGCTTCAAAAAGTTTAGCACCTCATTCCATGACTTTCTTTGATAGAGTTCAAGGTTTTGTTTCACTTTTGCTTTACTCTTAAGTAATAACTGTTGTATATATTTCTCTAAATGTACTGGGCTTTTTTGACTCATTCATTTTATTGGGCTGATGTCTATTATATTAGTTGGAGGCCCTTTTTATCTCATGACTTGGATCAGCTTCTGTTACTATTGTTTGTTGTTACTAATCAATTAATGAAACGGTGACGTTTTACAATAAAAGGGTTTTATTAACCTTTTGTGATAGAGGCTGATACAAGACGCGTGATTTTTGGCTGATACACTGAATTAGTTTTTCTCTCTCTTGCTCTTGTCATGTTCTTGAAAAGCTCTTCGATTAGGGTTTTGTGAGAGTGAGAGATTGGTAAAATCTGGCTTGTAGAGTGAGTATCTCTACATGCTGTTTTGGAGAACCTTGTTCAGCTCAACAAGGCGATTCGTTTGATCGGTGCACAATCTTGTTTGGTGCTCATACGGTGGAGAGGGAAATCTTCAAGAAGGACTGGTGAAGCTCACGGTGGTTGGGCTTGGAGGTTCAGGAAGAGGAACAACGTTTTCTCTACTGTTTTGTGAAGATTGGTGATGTCTACTCCACTATTTGAGCTCTGATTTACTTTTGTTTACAGATCTGTTATGCTTGATGTTTTTATTCGTTTCAAGTTGTAGCTCTTGTTGATTCTGTTTTCTTTTATGGTTTTTCCATATGCTTATTTTTCTGTCATTGTATCAGTGTACCATAACTCTTTCTGTGATTCTTGATATCTGAATAAAGTGTGATATCAGAGGGTGTTTAACCCTCATTAGGCCCCAGGACGTAGGAAACTCACTAATACTGAGTTTCTGAACCTGTAAATGCTGGTGTTCTGTCTCTTTATTATTTCTTTAACCTTTCTTGTTATGCGAATCTGGTTATTGTTTGAGAAAAGAGTTCCCAAAATTACAACAATTGGTATCAAGAGCTTAGGTTCCATTTCTCTTTCTGTTATTTTCTTTGGTCTGTCATATCTTTCCCCCCTCTACCATTCGGTTTGCTTGCTCGGCTGTGGAGGTTCGGCAAGATGGGCATCACTAAGCTGGAGGTGGAGAAATTTGATGGGAGAAGTGATTTCAATATGTGGAAAATTAAGATGAAGGCTGTGTTGGTTCAGCAAAAATGTGAGGATGCAATAGGACCTGCAAAGGACCTACCTGAAAACCTGACACCAAAGGAAAGGAAGGACCTGCTATCCTTAGCTCATAGTCTCATAGTTGTCAATATTTCTGATAGTGTACTGCGTAGGGTTAGCAAGATCACTGACCCTCATGAGCTCTGGCTAAAGTTAGAGAGTCTGTATCAAACCAAGTCTGCCCCCAATAAAATGTTCTTGAAGGAAAGATTTTTTTCTTTCAAGATGGATCCTAGTAAGTGTCTAGAGGATAACCTAGATGAGTTCAATAGGTTAACTCTACAACTAGAGAATGCAGGGGCTGTTGTCTCTGAAGAGGATCAAATTCTGATCCTCTTGAATTCTCTTCCTGACTCCTATAGAGGGGTTAAGGATGCTATAAAATACAGTAAGGGGGACATGACCATAGATGAAATTACTGAGGCCTTGAGGGCTAGAGAAGTTGAAATAATTTCTCATAAAAAGCCCACTGCTGAAGGCCTCTATGTTAAAGGAAAGGGAAATAAGAAGGGAAAGTCAAACAATAAAAGGAAGGGGAACAACAATTCTGCTCCCCAAGGTAATCAAAGTGTCCAGGGAAATCAAGATAAGAGTAAAGGTCAACCACAAGCAAAGCTTGTGTGCTGGCACTGTCATAAAAAGGGCCACCTGAAGAGGAATTATCCTGAAAACCCAAGAAGTGTCCCCAAACAGCAAGGTAAAACAGAGTATGCAAATGTACTCACTGAATTTGACAGTGTTGAAGCACTGGTTCTGTCTAATAATACTTTTGAAACTGAATGGGTGATGGATTCTGGGTGTACATACCATATGACACCCAGAAAAGAGTGGCTTAGTGGGCTGGAGTTCCAAAGGGGTGGCAAAGTCTTAATGGGGAATGACCAAGTGTGTGAAATAAAAGGAGTGGGGTCTGTTATGTTCAAGATGAGTGATGGGAGCTGTAAAATTCTAAAGGAAGTTAGATTTGTTCCCACATTAAGGAGAAACTTGATCTCCTTAGGGATGCTTGACTCTAGTGGCCTTGAGTTTAGATGTAAGCAAGGGTCACTTGATATAGTCAAGGGATCACAAGTCCTCATGAGAGGAAAACTTGTGAATGGCCTCTATATATTAGAAGGCCAAGCTGTCACACAAGAAACCTGTGTGGCAGCTGCTAAGACTGATGAATCCATTCTCTAGCATAGGAGACTGGGACACATCAGTAATCAGGGGCTGTCTGAGCTGTACAAGCAAGGTATTATTAGCTCAAAAGGGGCAACTTGTGTGGAATTTTGTGAAAACTGCATTTTAGGAAAAACTCACAAGCTCCCCTTCTCTTCTGCTAACAATACCTCTAAGGCAGTATTGGAATATGTCCATTCAGACCTGTGGGGTTCTCCTAATATCCCCAGTTCTTTATCTGGATGTCACTATTTTATCTCAATAGTTGACTCGTATTCCAGAAGGGTCTGGACCTATTTTCTAAAACATAAGGATCAAGTTTTTGTTAGTTTTAAGGATTGGAAAATCCTGGTTGAGAATAAAACTGGAAAAAGGGTCAAAGTCCTTAGGACTGACAATGGGTTAGAATTTTGTAACAATCAGTTTGCTGATTTTTGCAAGGAGCATGGGATCCAAAGGCATATGACCTGTGCTGAAACACCCCAACAAAATGGGGTGGCTGAGAGGATGAATAGGACAATTTTGAATAAGGTGAGGTGCATGCTTGCTGAATCTGGCCTTAGCAAGGTTTTTTGGGCAGAGGCTGTTGCTACAACCACCTATGTTATAAATAGGTGCCCTTCCTCCACCATAGACTTTAAGACTCCAATGGAACTTTGGTCAAATAAGCCACCCAATTTAAGTCACCTAAAGCCTTTCGGGTGTCTTGCCTATATGCACATTAGGCAAGATAAATTGAGCCCTAGAGCCTTAAAGTCTGTCTTCATAGGTTATCCCCTTGGTGTAAAAGGCTACAAGCTTTGGCTTGTAGCTGAAAGGAAATGTGTGGTTAGTAGGGATGCCATTTTCAAAGAAAACATTTTCTACAAAGACATTATGAGTGAGTCCAGTTCTTCCCAACCACCTGGAACTTTGCAGTTTGAGGTGGAGCAAACTGCCATACCTGGGCAGCATGCTGATGGTGAGGAACTGATGGAATAGCCTGCTGTTCCTGGTCAACCAGAGCTTGAAACTGGTCCCCTTGATGAAGGTGGACAGGTTGAAGAGGGAAATGGTGGTCTTGGTGACTACTTGCTGTCACGAGACAGAGTTAGGAGGAATATTAGACCTCCTAGCAGGTTTGCACATGCTGATGTGGTAGCATATGCCTTACAAGTTGGGGATGTGCTTGAGTTGGATGAACCTGCTACATTTAAAGAGGCTATGGAGCTGGAATCCAAGGATGGTTGGCTGAAAGCCATGGATGAAGAAATGGACTCTTTAAAGAGAAACCAGACCTGGGTTTTGGTGGAGAGACCAAAGAAAAAGAGAGTAATTGGTTGTAAGTGGATTTATAAAAGAAAACCTGAAATACCAGAAGTGGAACCAGCAAGGTTCAAGGCTCGGGTTGTGGCAAAAGGGTACTCCCAGGTTGAAGGGATTGACTACAATGAGATCTTCTCACCTGTTGTCAAACATGTATCCATAAGGTTGATGTTATCTGCTGTTGCTATCTATGATTTAGAACTGGAGCAGCTTGATGTCAAGACTGCCTTCCTCCATGGCAATATTGATGAGCAAATCTATATGGAACAGCCTGAGGGCTTTGTAAAGAGGGGAACAGAAAACATGGTGTGCTTACTGAAGAGATCATTATATGGTCTCAAACAGGCACCCAGACAATGGTATAAACGTTTTGATGATTTTGTTTTGTCAAAAGGTTTTGTTAGAAGTAATTTTGATCATTGTGTTTATTTTAAAAATTTGCATGATGATTGTTACATTTATTTGTTGATATATGTAGATGATATGTTGATTGCATCTAAAAATTTAAGTGAAATAAATTCTGTTAAGAATATGCTAAACAAGGAATTTGAAATGAAATTTCTTGGACCAGCCAAGAGGATTCTTGGGATGGAAATTACAAGGACAAGGGAAGATAGACATCTATCACTATCCCAGTCTGAGTATGTGAAAAAGATTCTAAGAATCTTTGAGATGCATCAATCCAAGTCTGTTAGCACTCCATTAGGTGCTCATTTTAGGCTTAAAGCTGTCTCTGGAGATCTTTCTCCTGATGAGACACAATATATGTCATTTGTTCCCTATTCTAATGCTGTTGGCTGTTTAATGTATGCTATGATTGGCACAAGGCCAGACATAGCATATGGAGTTAGCATGATAAGCAGGTTTATGAGTAAACCTTGCAAAGAGCACTAGAGTGCAGTTAAATGGTTACTTAGATACTTAAATGGATCTATTGATTGCTGTTTAAATTTTTCTGCACTTGATTCAAATGATTTTAACATTGTTGGATATTGTGACTCTGATTATGCTGCTGATCTTGATAAACGTAGATCACTAACTGGTTTTGTGTTTACTGTGGGAGGTAATGTGGTGAGCTGAAAATGCAATCTTCAGCACATAGTGGCTTTATCAACAACAGAAGCTGAATATGTGGCATTGACTGAAGCTGTCAAGGAAGCCATATGGTTAAAAGGTATAGTAAGTGAGTTGGGTTTAGGTAAGAACCCACCAAAGGTAAATTGTGACTCACAAAGTGCTATCCATCTTTCTAAAAATTCTGCATTTCATGAAAGAACAAAACATATAGATGTTAGGCTTCATTTTATTAGGGAGATAATAGCTAGTGAACAAGTATCTGTTGAAAAGATTTCTGGCATTATTAATCCTGCTGATATTTTTACAAAACCTGTACCTGTTAGCAAATTTAGATATGCTCTAGGTTTGCTAAAAATTAAATCACCATAATCATGCATTGCATATGGGCCTATGGGTTAAATGCCTATACCAAATCTGGTATCTTTATACTTGTTCTGTTATATGTTTAGAAAAATAGGTGGAGTTTTGTTGTATATATTTCTCTAAATGTACTGGACTTTTTTGACTCATTCATTTTATTGGGCTGATGCTCTATTATATTAGTTGGAGGCCCTTTTTATCTCATGACTTGGATCAGCTTCTGTTACTATTGTTTGTTGTTACTAATCAATTAATGAAACGGTGACGTTTTACAATAAAAGGGTTTTATTAACCTTTTGTGACAGAGGCTGATACAAGACGCGTGATTTTTGGCTGATACACTGAATTAGTTTTTCTCTCTCTTGCTCTTGTCATGTTCTTGAAAAGCTCTTCGATTAGGGTTTTGTGAGAGTGAGAGATTGGTAAAATCTGGCTTGTAGAGTGAGTATCTCTACATGCTGTTTTGGAGAACCTTGTTCAGCTCAACAAGGCGATTCGTTTGATCGGTGCACAATCTTGTTTGGTGCTCATACGGTGGAGAGGGAAATCTTCAAGAAGGACTGGTGAAGCTCACGGTGGTTGGGCTTGGAGGTTCAGGAAGAGGAACAACGTTTTCTCTACTGTTTTGTGAAGATTGGTGATGTCTACTCCACTATTTGAGCTCTGATTTACTTTTGTTTACAGATCTGTTATGCTTGATGTTTTTATTCGTTTCAAGTTGTAGCTCTTGTTGATTCTGTTTTCTTTTATGGTTTCTCCATATGCTTATTTTTCTGTCATTGTATCAGTGTTCCATAACTCTTTCTGTGATTCTTGATATCTGAATAAAGTGTGATATCAGAGGGTGTTTAACCCTCATTAGGCCCCAGGACGTACGAAACTCACTAATACTGAGTTTCTGAACCTGTAAATGCTGGTGTTCTGTCTCTTTATTATTTCTTTAACCTTTCTTGTTATGCGAATCTGGTTATTGTTTGAGAAAAGAGTTCCCAAAATTACAACAATAACCAATCATTGCCCAAAATGGTTCCCAGCGCCCCCTCCTTTCCCTCCTGTTCTATGTAACTCCAATTATTCATCATGAAAAAATTGCGCAAAGCAGCATCCTTGTACTTACTCCTAGCTTCCAATTTTTCCTCTAACTGCTTCATTATCAAGTCAATTTGCTTAGAGAATGATAGATGATATTCATCTATCATGAAGTTATGGTCGGTGGGTCACAGCCAGTTCGGAGTTATCTTCAAGGTAATCCTTCACCTGCTCAAAAAGCATGTTTGCCACATTTGAATTGCTCTGCTGAAGTGCCCTCATACACAAGTCATGAGTTGTTGCAACATACTAGCAATATTAGCACTGGTCAGTTGTGGCGAATCAACTTCGATAACTATGGAGTGTTCATCTTGGAGTTCAAGAAGATCATTTTCTGGTGCAGCATCTAAGGAAGAATAATAAATAATAAGGGAATAACTGAAACATACTCCGACAATAGCTAACCATAATCTAATCTTCATGAATTGTATTATTAAAGCTCCTAGAAAAAATATATGAAAGATCAACTCCGAATCCACGTTGAGTTTGCCTTGACAAACTTAGGGACATTATAGAAAAGGCAGCACACGAAATCAAACTATATGCATCTGGTTTTCCATTCACTACTTTATCAAAGAAAAAGGAATAAATAGAGGTGATGGTCAAAACCAAAAATGACAAATGAGCTTTGGACAGAAGATTTTTGGAGTGTTGCAATATCTTTGCAAACAGAATCATGAGACAGTTTACAAAGAAAAAAAAAAAAAAAAGAATCATGAGACAGATGAATAAACTGAAAACACAATAAAGAAATATCTTCAAAAAATTCCACTCTCCGAATAAATGATTGAAGGAGGAGCTGAGAGCATAGCAGAGCAGTCCAAGAACTGCTGATGCAAAACCCACAAATCTCCATACCTCAGGCTGCATCAGCAATCTCCGGATTTGGATAGCCATAGGCATCTTCTCTCTAAAGTGAGTAAAATTTGCTGTCACAGAGATACAAAGAGAGACCCTTTTAGGCTTAGGATGAAAATCCGTCCCCTTTTTTTTTTTAAGGTGAAGTTTCAAGGAAGGAACTAAGGGGGCGTTTGGTTGAGAAGAAATTTTATGAATAATAGGGAAATATTATACATAGGAAAATTGTTGGAAAGTGAGATAGGTAGAAAAATGTAAAAAAAAGTTGTTTGGTTGAGAAAAATTTTACCGGAGAAATTAAGTAACTTTTATGAAATCTATGTTTGGTTGAAGGTAAAATATAGATGGAAAAACAAGTTGGTATTACCAAAATAACCTTGTTTTTTAAAAAGCAAATACTGGGACATTAACACAGAAGCAAATACTGAAATATATGAGAGCGAAGGAACAACTAACAAAAAAACATCAGATGTTCCCACGCTCCTCTTATTGGTGCAAATTATTACAGAAGATTTAAAACAATCCCAACGCTTCAAAACTTTATACACGAACAAAAGAATTTTTTGCCATATATATCACCCCGAGTAAAAATAAAAAATTCAGAATTTGTTTTTACAATAAATTCTATGAATGACTGGATTTAGAGGTAATGGACTTGAGCGAGCAAGGGTTATGTCAATGAGAACTTCTGGTTGGCACAATATCCCTGCAGAAGAAGATGCTGTAAAATTGCTCGAAACTAGTCCAAGTCTCACCACCAGCCCTTGATAGAGGTGGTAGCTATAGGACGTTCCTTTCTTGTATTAACATTTCATGTATAATGATTGAAGGCTCTGAGATTCAAAACCAATTATAATTCAATTATTTGCTCCGCCGAGCACTCATGTAATATTCACTGTGTACGCGCTCGTCTCCATAGCAAGCAACGACCCCAAAAGGGAACTGAGTGAGGAACAGAAGCAGCAACAGAGAACCCAAACCGACAGAGACAGCGACGGAGGGTACGCTCGTCATTAGCGGTCTTGCCTATAGACACCATTTACCTAGCTAACATACAATACCATATGTCAAGAGGGGTTCTGTTAGCCGGCTTTCTCATTCATTTAGATGTCCATGTTGTTTCGCTTGCAATCTCATTTAGGTAGCAAAATATTCAGAATCCCTAAACCAAACAAAGCAACCCAATTATTCCACTTCCCACTTACCCATTTATCTCAACATTTTTCCCCAACCAAACACACCCTAAAAGTTTAAACTCAAGGAGTTTAAATTTTTTTTTACCGGGAATTACAATTTTCTTGGAAAATGAATTTATGAGAATGTTATAAAAAATTATTTGATAGGCCAAAATATTTCAAAAAATATTAGGTTAATTTTTCTGATATTATGTTTGGCTGATTATAAAATATTAATGAGAATGTGTACCAAATTTACAAAATTAACCTTCATCGTTCATCTTGTTTATTTCAGCAACGTTTTGTTTATTCAGAACGTCGATGAGGTGAGAGTCATTGAGGATGATGGTAGTGGCTCGACGACAATGAGTTGGAGGATAGAACCATCTTTGCTAAATCGGACCCTGTCGACCTTGCCCTTCTTCACGTTATCTAACGCCAAAGCTTGAGGCTGAGGCTTCTTGTTCTTGAAGATTTTTTTTTGGCGTTTGAAAATAAATAATGTGATTTAGTTGTTTCCGGGGATTTTGCTTTCAACAAAGTTCGAAGAAAGCAAAACGTTGGTGGCAAAGATAACTACACAGGGTATTTTTGTCTGAATAATTTGCGAACATTTTCCCAGCATGTGAGGTTTCTAAAATAACAGTTGTGGGGTGTGATTACTGGATGAGATTTTTGTTCACATCTTAAAATCTCGATAAAGCAAGATTCATGAAAAAAAAATTACTCTTCCTTTTTCCAAACATGAAAAATATAACATTCTCAATTGCAATTTTCCACGATTCTAAAATTTTGCCTTGTATCAAACACTCCTAAAACGTATGAAAAGTTTGACTAAATTCAATTGTCTTTCGTATGCAAATTAATCCAGTTCAATCATTTAAAATATTAAAACTATAAAATTTGTGCAAGCGTGTGTGAATTGTCTTTTCTAAAATAGCATTTTAGTTTAAAAATAATAATTTGATAAGACCTGTTTCAAAAAAATGATTCTAAAAATTATAATTATTTTTTAATTTTTATACTAAAATTTAGAGTATATGTCTAATTTTTTTATATTTTGTGTTTTGACTTTTAATTTTTAAAATAAAAAAAACACAAAAAATACATATTTTATTAACTATTCTACAACACAATTTTTTTGAAAAAAAAATAACAATCAAACATGCCCTAAAACGTCTATAAGATGTTTTTTTAATATCTATTCTAAAAACTAAAAACATAATATTATTATTTTTAGAACAATTTTCATAAAACACTCCACGACAAATGAATTTTTTTATTGGTTCTTAAATTTAAAAACTGTTTTCAGAAACAACCCTCAAACAACATGACTTGATGATCTTCTTATTACTTGGATGTAAACAATAGGTGAATTATTTGTATTGTACAAGAAACTACCAGTTCAATTTTATTTTATTTTTTTCGTGGTTGAAGGATTCCTTATGATGTAAAAACAAGACTTTTTTTTGGAACTGTAAAGACAAGAGTTTGATTTGTCATAGCATCCCCGTACTTTTCCACGCATTTATTGAGAAATATTCGGGTGGTCCATGATCACAAAAATAGCTACTACCCTTTGAAAAATATGGGATATGGATAAAAATATAAATGATAGAAAGGGATAAAATGAAAAAAAAATTGTATACATTTCCAAAGGGGGACAACCCAAATATTTCTCGCATTTATTATAGTAGATACTTGTTAGCAGCAGTTTGTAGACTTGTCCTTATCTAGTCTGATTGATTAAGATTTCAACGATATTCGCATCTAAACTGATTTTCTTTTGTTTATTAAATCACTACGAAACGAGATATAGACGGACAACGCCTATGGGCCAAGCTACGGGCAAATAAAGCATCGCCACCACCTACTGGATTTGGATAGCATTAATGAAATATGCAATCAGCAAATGCCAGCTGCTAATATAGTAATATTAGATGTTGGATTGAAATTAAGAATAGGAAATAAGGATTAAAACCTAGTTGCTTCGTTTTAAAGCATGCACGACTAGTCAAGAACGTGCTTGACTATATCCATGAGTTGCCATTTGCCAGTAAATACGGATGGAATGCTACCGGCATGAGTGACGGTAAGGGTTCAATGATGAAATCAATTTTAACCAAATATGAATGTCGTAATTGTGAGTTGGTATTCCTCATTTGCCATGGTCTAATAAAGAAAATACTAACTCATCTATATAGTAATTGTAGATACACTACTAAATGCACGAAACTCGCCAACTTGCCAGTCAAATAAGATTGCTTGTTGGGACCCTCACTAATTTCCCAAACATCGCCATCCCTCTTGCTGTGATGCATTTGATTTGAGTTTAAGGTGGTTTGATTCTAAGGTATATTCCTAACTCTGTTTTTTATTTTTATTTATTTATTTATATTTTTTGTCTTCTCCACGAGCTCCTGACATGACGTAATGAAGTTACCGGGAAAATAAATAAAGAGTTACTCTTCACTGTACAAATGTGGAATTTATCTTTAATTTGCTCTTCTTATCTGTTGTCGATGATACTTGTAAATTATTTTATTTATTTATTGGGGGTAATAATTTCAATATTTTGTTGGTTATAGACTTGTTAGCGGAACTTATAAGATTATATATATTACAATTTGGATAGAGATCATAAGTTCAATCTTTATAGACTAACGAATAATAATTTAACTATTTTTTAATTATTATTATAATTCTAAATTCATTTTGCACTATTAGTTAAGTTTATTTCTGAATTGGCTCTTTCAAGTCGGAATTTTCACCAAGTGGATATATAAAAAAATTAAATTCTAGAAGCCCCAACGAGTTGGAAAAGGACCATTGCCGCACAATTAATTCAAGAATGGTGCTCAACTAGAAAGCACCGATAAGTGTTTTTGTTTTTAAAATTGTCCGTCGAATATGTGTTGGACACAGGATCAACACTCCGATATGTGTTTTTGACAGACAATTAGTTTTTTTTTTATATGCGATCAACGTTTTGACACCTATCTGATAAGTTTTTTTTAAGTCTAAATTTTATTTTATTAACTAAAAGTGAAAAAATAATTTATAAGTCAATTTTTTTCTTTTATGAAATTTGACATAAAAAATTAACAAGGTATGAAAAATTATTTTTGCTTTATATTTATGATATAGAATTTGAATATTTAATTGATTATATAATTTATTATGGACTGTTATATATATTAAATATAAATTATATTATATATATTAAAAAAATTATTTAATATTAAAATATGGTATTTTTTAGAATTATCATCTTGACATGTCATGTTGTGTAGTGTATTATGTGCGGTGTGAGCGCCGGTGCTTACTCAAATTTTTTTTTTTTTGAAGAATGTTGCATCTAGTAAACCAAACATCAAAATGAGAAAAGGGAAAAGGAAAAGGAAAAGGAAATTCCGTTCTCTTTCCCTGAAAATCGCCTTAATTAGGTTTAAAACAAGCTTCGAGGTAGCTTCACATGTCATAATCCAGACCACGTGTTATGTTTTCTCAAAATGTTGAATTATCCTCTTTCCATGAAAATGATAAACTCTTTGAAACAAATCTTCGAGATAATAGACATTTGCACCAAAATAACCCAACTAGAACGATGATATAATCTCTCTCCTCATCAATGGAAATTACTTCGCAGTTGATGAACACTCCCAAACCTAACCCTTGCTTCATGGTTATACCTTCCACACGATACATCTGGCACGACCTCTTTCCATCTTAGTTAAAACCTTTAATTGTTGCCTTTCCTCTTGTTAAACCTTCAAAAAGAAATGTCCGCACCATTCCGAAATCTGACAACTCAGGCGAAGTTATGGAGAATAGTGGGATTAGTGTCAAGTGTCATTGGGATGCTGTGTTACGCGTGGAGCCTATCTTCAAAAAATGTGGATGGAAAGTATCACGTTTTGAAGATCTCTCTTTACGGTGTGGTGAGTTTCACAATCATCTGTGTTATGTTATTTGCAAGGAAAGTGCGGTTCTCAAATAATTTCCTGTTGGTAGCTCTTGTGGAAGTTTTTGCTTTGATGCTAACCTCTTTATACAACTTCTTCAGTGATAAAGACTTAGATAAAACACTTGATGTATTTAGCTTAATTTCTAACGGGTCATTTGCTTTGGTGTTATTGAGTATAATGAAGCAAATTGACCTTCCGTTTGAAGCGGAACTGCTTAATTTTTATCTTGGATGTCTTGTGACACAACTCATGAACATCAACTTGGGACTCGTTTTGGTTGGAGCAGCTTACTGTTATTTTCTCAACGTTCTTCGCTCCTATTCAGATATCGAACTAGAGATTGGAACTGCTAGTCATGAAGAGCATGTGGCTATTCAAATTGATACTGGTAAGGGAGAAGAAAGAGAAGCTGACACAGATCACACAAGCCAACTCTATTTGCTTCTGGGAATTGAGATAAAAAATGAGGAGACAGTTATGTATCCTCATGACTTTGAAGCCAAACTTATGGAGGCAATGGCTTCGGGTTTTGTGAAGGAGCACTGCTACCATGTTTTCTGCTGTTGGCGAAGACAAGTCTTGGAGGAGGAGTTGTTGTTAAAGGACCTAAAGAGCATCGAAGAGGTTCACATGATGCCATTGAAACATCTCAAAGATGAAGTTGGACGCTGGATTAAAGCTTCCAAGGATGCTTTCGGGGAATTGTTTCCTAACGAACAACATCTCTGCAATCGTGTCTTTGAGTTCTCTCCTTTTGCTGATCGCTCTTTCATGGAGGTTTGTCATGAACCCAGCATTCTTCTACTGAATTTCTTCGCTAATGCCGTGGCTAGTACAAGCCGTTCACCACAGCGTTTGTTCATAATGCTTTTCGTGTTTGAGACACTGAATGAACTCTTACCTAACTTGGAGTCAATGTTCTCAGGTAAAGAAGGTTGTGTGGTTCTCAATGAGGCAAATAGAATCTGTAAAAGGTTAAGAGAAGCAATAAGAGGAGTTTTCTTGGAGATGGAAAATCTGATTCGTCAAGACCCGGCAAAGGTGGTTGTTTCCGGTGGTGGGCTTCATCCAACTAACCGCTATGTGATGAACTACCTCTTTGTTGCTTGTGATTGTTGGAAGACCCTTGAGCTTGCTTTTAACGATGAAGGGTCACTTCCTTGTTCTTCATTGTCTCTCCAGGTGACTCAAGTTTTGGAGTTGTTGGAGAGCAATTTGAAAGCCAACTCCAAGATCTACAAAGACTCTTCCATGAGCTCTATCTTCATGATGAACAATTGGATGTACATGGTTCACAAGGTGAAAAAGTGTGAGCTAGGAAAAGTGTTGGGTGATGAATGGATCCAGAAACACATAGTGAAAATGCGGCAATATCTTGTACACTACCAGAGAAGCTCATGGGACCAGATACATGGTATGTTGAATATAGACAATAATGAGTCACTGGCACATGATGAATCTGCAGTGTCATGGAAAGAAAAGCTCGAGCTTTTTAAGAGGAAATTTGAGGAGATATGTCTGAATCAGTCTACATGGGTTGTCATTGATGACCACCTAAGAGAAGTCATGAAAAGTTCATTGAAGAAAAACTTGTTGCCGGCGTTTGAAAATTTCATCGCAAGATTCCAAAATGCAATAAATCCTCGAGAAAATATGGATATGCATGAGGAGTTTGGGGCCCAAGGTGTTGCGACTCATATAGACAAGCTGTTCCAGGGAAAAGATGAGCACAGAAACCCCAGGTACGTCGCTGAATTTTCAAGGCTTGTTTTTTTATTTTTATTTTTATTTTTTTAGTAAGTCAAGGCTTGTTTTTATGTCAGTGATAATTGCAATCACATATAGTAGGTTAAGTGGTTAATCAAACAAACAGATGAATAGACCTATTGTATTGCGGAATCAAATTTATTGTCTAGAATCATTTCTCCAGTCGTCTCCCTCAAGCATTAAATTCTTTTTGTCATATTTCGGGATCAAATTTAATATTGTCTATAATATTCATTCCTCAAATCTTTATATTTATTACCATTCATTTAATATGAAAAAATGTTAACATCACATATTGGAGAGAGGTGGAAGAGTGGTTTGCAAATAGCATCTGTTCATCCCAAAAATCATATATATAATAAAGAGAGAATTCCTATATGTGAATTACGATCAGTGCTAGTACTTTCCCAAAAATAAGTGTTCTACTGATTCTTTCTTAATTTAGGTTGAAATGTATCTATAGGACTGAATTTTGGTATGTTGCAGAACTATTCAGCCAACATGGAACGTAGTCCTGCGCAGTACACAAGATTTTTATGAATGGAGGAAGTGCGCTGAGAAGACAATCGTTAATTCTTCATACCCAAGGTAATCGTTAGGTTCTTTATTCTTTTTCCTTTCACGGAATACAATATTATTCATTTTATTTTTTTTGGAAACTACAATATTTTTCATTTAATATTTTTATAGGGTTTTTTTTTTTTTTTTGATTACATATTTTTATAACGAGGAAAATGAGAACATTTTATATTTTTATAATTACATACATGGAACGTAATAAGCTAATTAAATTTAACTTCGGGAAAGGTACAAAAATTCTCCTATGATATTCATTTGAATCACATGATCTCTTATGCTTTTTTTTAACCACTTGCATCCTTGTGTTTTTTTTTTTCATCCAAGTCCCTACTTAACATGTAAAAATTGGATGAATTTGCCTATTCTACCCTTTATATCATCCTTTCTCAAGACTTGCAGGGATTCTAACAATACAATCAAAATTTCTTTCATAATTCAGTTTTTGAAAAAATTTATGAAGTGCCACGTAACTGGTGATAGGAACATAAAAAACAATTGCAATGAGATTATAACCAAAGTAAATTTTATTAAAAATAAAACTTACAAAAAGAGCGCTTTTTCAAAAAATTTAAATTATGAAATGTAAATTTCCATTCTCTTTCTATCTATGGTTCTCTCCTCCCCCATCGCTTGTTGTGCAAAATTTCAAATTATTATTTTGTTATTTACTTCTTGAGCTGTAGGATGAATGTGAGTATACAATTGTTCTTGTTGTGCCTTTCAATGCTTGCAAGGTAAAGGACCTACTGTTAAATTTTTAAATGAGATGATGAGGTCGACTAATTGTTACTTTAATTTGATTTTGTGATGCTTGTTTAATTGCTCTTAGTTTGTTTGATATTATGCCTGAACCACTAGATCCCTTTTCAAATATGCTTGATAATGACATTTACTATTAGCCTCTTGTTGGTATTTGAGTGGAGATTAGAATAGGAGATCATACTTTGTTTTTATTGTTAAAGAATGTGTGCTATGATGACATTATGGCTTGTTGCCTCATTGCCAAATGAGAAGATAACAAAGTGGTGTAAAATAAGTAGGATTATTTGTTTAGAGCCTGCACCTTGGTAATCCATGAAAAAATAGAGAAGGTAAAGGAAGTTTATAAATTTTGTCTTAGACTGAAGAAATTTTGTATGGTAAAAAATTATTGCAAAGCTTGGGGAAGAAGATGACACAAGCTAGCTCAAGTATATCTTTGGAAAAAGAGTAGAATAGTCATATTAATTAGAAACTTTAACACTGTTAAGGAGGGATTTGGATGAAAAAAACATAGGGGATTAAATGATAAAAAATAAAAGCATGAGGGGTAAGTGATTCAATGGAAAATCATATTAGGAATTTGAATTTTACCCTTTAACATTTATACAATAATTTTAAGGCCAAAATCCGAGTCATCAATTGAGTGTTTGTCAAATTGATTATAAATAATTTTGCAGAAAAGTATTCCTGCAGTTAATGCAGATAAGTTATCTGCATTTACTCCCAAAACGACGTCGTTTTGGAATTGAAATATTAAAAAATTATAATTATAAAGACTATAATAACACTGAAATAAATTAAAATTACAAAAATACCATGATTTTTGTCCCAAAATGACGTCTTATTAGGCTTACTGCAGATAACTTATTTGCAGTAACTGCAGAAAATACGAACTCATAATTTTAATTACAAAAGTTTTAAAGTAAAGTGATTTATGTTTAGAAACTTTTATCTTAATTGTAGCCAAATATCCATTTAGGTACAAACTTAATTTTAATTTGCTAAAATCAAATATAAATTTATTTAACAAAATCACATTTCAAATTTATGGATATGAGTAAGTGTGATCATGGACACTTTGATATTATATATAAAGAATCAATTCAACCTAGAAGCTAGTTATTAAGTGAAAGTCTATTAACATGGGTTTTATATTATATGTAAGATTGGAATTTAAGCCATTATGATTCATTTACTGGTGAGAGGTTTAGATAATTTGCATGAGGTTATAGGTTTGAATATATATATCACCATTGTATCCAATAAGTAAGATTGAGATTTCAATATCAATCTAGCAATAAACAAATTGAATATAGAGAATATGGATATTCAAATCGATATTCTCAGGTATATTATATTCTATGTAAAAATAGCCTAAAGAACATCATTGAATGCGTTAATTTCTAAAAAGGATAAAATGCTAAAATCATAAAATATGCTGAAATAAATAAAATACTATGTTGATTATTGAAAAGAAAAATAATTGAATTAATTTAGAAAAAAAGCAACAATATTAGGATATAAGTATTGATAAGAAAATAATTAATCAAATAATAGTGATAATATAACCTGCATTAAAAAGATAACTAATTAATGGGTAATTTTTGAGTTGGTAATGTTTATGTTTTATATATGATCCATACAATAACGACTTACAATGCACGTGTTTGACAGAAAATACTACAGATGCATCTGCAGGAATGATCAAGGTTGTCGAGCAAGAAAACACGTCCAACAAATACAAGAGAATCCAAAGCTGTACATGACTAACTACTCCGGCTTCCATACATGCAGTGTGCTCTATATGCTTCACAATGCTCCGTAAATGCCTAACAAAACTGATACTCAGGGAAACATTTATTTTTCATTGCGACTCGACAGCTGTAATATAAAACTAGAATATTCCAACTCTTGTAATGCCACTAGACAACTTTGCTATTTTTTATTTTATTTTTTATTTTTTTGTATATATTCAGTGTATATTAAATGTGTGAATACGATGCTCCTATATCAAATTTATATTAAACATTTTATTGTGAATACGATGCACCAGACAACATTTGTTTTTTTATTTTTATTTATTTGAGTTCATACTTCATACAACAAATATTACATGCTATCAAGACTTCTCATTTATCAAATGATACTTAGTCAGAGTTTTCAACCATCCAAGCCTATGTAAATTTTGAGGTTGGTATTTTGCAGCTAAAGTCAGTATTATTAATGTTTGTCACATATTCAACTACTCTATTACCAGCATTCACCCAAGAATTGATATCATCTTATTATTGTCCTGCTATACCTTCACAAAACAATAAACAGAATGATGATATATATCCAACCCGATCGCGACGTGACCGCGAAAACTATTGAATGATTAAAACAATAGAGTCGTCATCAAGGTTTATTTAAAAAAACATTGGAAAAACCTTTTATTAAAGAAACTGGTGTTTGACAAACAGATATGGATTCAGGAGTCGATTACGAGTAGGGAAAGTATCAGCACCCTATACTATGGATGGCAAAAACGAGCCAACCCGTCGGGTTGGCTCGCAACCCATCCTAAATGAGTCGGGTTGGGTTGGCCTAAATGAGCTGCCAATCCGACTCAACCCGACCCGATACAACCCAGACCCAAACGAGCCAGCCCGCGGGTCAAACGGGCCAGCTCGCGGGTTGTGTATTTTTTTTAATTAAAAAAATAATAATAATATGACTGTATTAAAAAAATAATAATAACAAGAAAGATGAAAGCTTACATTTTGAACTTATAAATAATTAGCTTTTCCAATTAGAAACTTATAAATTTTATTAAGAATAGGGTAGCATTTTGGTCCATTTGTATGTTTATTGCTGTCAAGTATTTTTTTTTTTTTTTACCGTTTGATTCTATTTAGCTTAATTTTGATCAGTGGAAGATGAAAGCTTACATTTTGAACTTTAAACTTGTTTAGTACAAGTCCATAAATAAGACTAGTTCCACAAAAATTAATTTTTTTGAGCCAACTCGCGAGCCAAATTTCGAGCTAATCCACGAGCTTTTTTTGAGCCAACCCGCGAGCTTTTTTTCGAGCCAACCCGCGAGCCAACCCTAACCCGGCTCGGGTCGGGCTGGGTTGAGTTTTCTGGCTCGTTTATTTTTTCGGGTCAAACCTAACCCTACCTTATACCGTCTGTTAAAAAGGCGGTTACCTTGTATTAATTGTGCGAATTATTGATAACATTTTAAATATTTATTTCACCCAAAAAATTAAATAAGAATGATTGTTGGAAAAGAAAACTAACTTTGAAAATTTATTTTTGTGCTTGACGGAAAGAGTCCCCCTCCGACGTATCCCTCGGTGCAATAGGGAACTCAAAGCTACGTCGTTCTGTAAAAAATATTTGAGTGTTGATTGATTTTAATTTTGAAAGTAGTTTTAATTTGAAAGTTTTAGATTTGATGGTTTCGGACTATCAAACTGTCACAGTTAAAATAATCTGAAATGATAATTGTAGGATTAACAAGTTGTCTCAACTCAGCTAATTCTTTTAGAAAATTTATTATTTTCATTGTTATAAACTTTTACGATAAAAATAAATTTTGAATCACCGAGCTGTCACGGCTAAAATGAGTCAAAATAAATATGTGGGGTTAACAAGCCGTCATGGCTCAGCCACTCTCATTTCAATTGATATCAAATTAATTTTTTATTCCTTATTTTCTAAATTAACAAAAAAAAACTATGATTGTTTATTCACTTATTATTACTAAACGATTTAAAATCATCAGACTATCCCAAAACAAAATGATTATAAAAATAATGAGATTAATAAGCCGACTCACGGCTAAATTGATCCCTCATTTGCTATTAGTGTAATTTTAATTACCATTTTTTAATTAACGCCACTCCACCATTTTAAGGTAATAATTAAGGGAAAAATGTGTATAATTTTGAAGGATGTAAAGTTGTGTCATTTTAAGAGAGAGAAAGAGATAGATAAAGGAGGAGAGAGAGTTGACAAAAAAAATAATGTTGTGGGTCCCACCTCTTTGTGAGAGTGAAAGAATGTAAGTTATGTAATTTAAAAGTATAGACATTTTTCCCAATAATTAAATAAGTGAATCGTTAATGTCCCATGAATACTCTTTGAACATCAAAGTCTATTTAGGCTAAAGAAAATCAAATATTCTGAGTACACCAAAACAACTTAATCAGATATGCAGTCACGTCCTTAAATTTTTTTTTGGTTCATTTTAAATTCATAAAAAATAATGACCAATACAGGAGTTTGCGTGTAAAAATAATTTTAATATACACAAAGACGTATTATTCTTGATAGGTAACGTGCAAATCATATCCATAAAAAGGGTCAAATAACTAAATAATAAATAAATATTAAAAACATGATGAACTAGGAGCAAATATAAGAACATGAAGATATGCAGCAAATGATGTGATAAACCAGTAAACTAGTGTCCAAAGACAAATGGTACTAGCATAGTAAACTAGTATGATAAATTAATAAGGGTTAATCTTTTCTCATTTTACATGAGAAAAGATTCTCATGTTACACATACAATCAAAAGGTGGGTCCCATATTTATTCTTTTGTCTTTTTACTTTTTTGTGGACCCCACTTATACATTTTTTATGTTTAAACCCAAAGTGCCATACGTAAATGTCTGCAAAATCTGCATCCTAATCACAAACCGCCAAAAAGTTTCAACGTCTCAAATTCCTATTTTTATTTCTCATACTATTCCCGTGAATTCAAATGACTTAGCAGAGACAGAGGTATCTTGAATCTTTGTATATTCAGATTAATCTATTATTATTATTTTATTTTTCCATCTAATCTATTCATTGTAAGTGTCGAACCAAACACAAAAAAATCATTTTATTTGATGCATACCTGAGAGTCTTTAATCAAACAGACTTAATAGGTGTTATGTTGAGATATATAAAACCATTAATGTAGCCTCACCCAACAGCTTAAGCTTTTGGGTTGAATTGATTCTTTACATGGTATCAAAGCCTCGTGTCCCGGGTTCGATCCTTGCCGCCACCCACTTACTTTCAAGTGGAATTTCTTTGTTCGCACGGGTAGGTGGGCCTGTGCATTGTCCACCCTTCAAGCCCAGTGGGCTCTCGTGTGAGGGGGTGTGTTGAGATATATAAAAATATTAATGTAGCCTCAACCAACAGCTTAAGCTTTTGGGTTAAATTGGTTCTTTACATGTTACTCCTCGGTGAAAGACCCCTCCAACCTCTAATAGCACAAAGGCCACTCGACGACGATGACAAGATGATATGGGGGCTTTCGATGAAGCACAATAGTGGATGGTCTTTCAGTGATAGTTCTAAGTAATGGCAAACAGTGTCAGACGTCTTCTGTCTCTTGTCAGCCCTTCTTGGTTGATGATGGTTTTTTAACTGGTTTGGTTATGTATCCCCCTATCTTCTTTTTTCTGTTTTCTTTCTCTTTTTCTATTTTCTAACTCACAGAGTTTTTCCACACCTTTCCTTTAGAACTTGCTCACTACTATCTCTAGGGATGTGCAAAATGTCCAAAAGAACTAAACCGATCCATAACCAAACCGCTCCACATTTTAAAAACCGGTTATTTTTAAAATTCGGTTTCAAATGAAACTGCATTTTATTTTATAAACGTTATTTACCAAACCATAAAAATAATTGGCTATCCATAGTTATTCATAACCAAACTATTTTACAATTAAAGAACAAATAAGTATTATCTTTTATCCTTAGTATTAAGATGTGAAAATTACATAAATATAAATCATTTTTAAATGTAACATTATTAGAAAAGTCTCAAATACTAACAAAATTTATCAAAGAAAAATATTTCGTCAAAAGTTTGACAAAAATCATATTACGTAAAAAATAGAGACGAATTTTTTTTTCGTTGAAACTAAAGACGGAACAAGATTTTGTCATAATCACTGACATAAATTTTTTAGGGACAAAATATTTCAGTCAAAATTCTTGATAGAATCTAAATTCCTTCGAAACTTTCAACAGAAACAATTCTATCGATCTTTTCAACGAAAAATAATTCTGTAAAAAAATTTGACGAAACACATTTCTATAAAAAAAAAATTGACAGAAAATAATTTCGTCAAATTTTTTTACAAAAAATATTTCCGTCCAAATTTTCGACGAAAAATATTTCCAGCAAAATTTTCAACAAAACGCATTTACAGCGAAAATTTTCACCAAAAATATTTACGTAAAAAATTTTGACGAAAAATACTTTCAGCAAAATTTTCAACAAAACACATTTACAACGATAATTTTGACCAAAAATATTTACGTAAAAAATTTTGACGAAAAATATTTTCAGCAAAATTTTCAACAAAACACATTTATAGCGAAAATTGTTACCAAAAATATATACGTAGCGATAATTTTGACCAATAATATTTACGTAAAAATTTTTGACGAAAAATACTTTAAGCAAAATTTACAACAAAACACATTTACAACGAAAATTGTGACAAAAAAAAATAAAAAATAAAAAAATAGTGGACCCTACTACTTTTATCTCTATTATATGAGATAACATGAGATAATTATTTCCAAAAAAAAAATACTTTCCTAAGCGACCTACTACACAGTGACATTGGTACAATTAAGTGAATTAACTATGTATTATTGAAAATACTGAGTTTTTCATAATAAAAATAATAACACAATTACTGGTGGCAAATTAGTAAAATTGCTACTCCATAAAGTAATAAGGAAGTATTCCTTTCCAACTCCATTCTAGAATACTCGCTACAGATGCTGAATTTTTTTTAACTTCTTCCCCAAATTGAATGGCACCATTAATGGACAACTTGAGCCCCTCTTCTCTCTTTTTCTTTTTATTGCATTGTGCAACAATTTTAGGCATAATTTCTTCTCAAAATCACAGCTCAATAAAACCAAGCCAAAACCTATTCAATCCTTTATGGATTCATTACTTTTAAAAAGAGGATTTAAACCAAAATTCCGAACGAGTTACTATACTTCCATCAATGGCAATATGAAAAAATAGGTTCCTTGATTGAAATGGTAAAATTTCATTCAGAAAATTCAAATAATTTTGAAGACACTAGGTTTAAAAATAAAATTCAATAAAAAGAAAACTATTTTCACGGACATGCATTCACGATCTCTATTCATAGAGATCAATAGAAACAAAAACAAGATTCACAATTCCTGATGGTCATTCAATTCACAATTTCGTTATGGTCATTTAAAAAAAAATACAATAATGATATAACAAAGACATTATCTTTGTTATATATTTGATTCAAATATCATAACAATCAAGAATCAAGAGAGCTGAAAGACAAAATAAATTAAATCCCAAAACTATCATATCAGATAAAACATAATTGAGTTCTAAATTATATAATTTAGGCTTTGATACCAAATATAAGAATTTTCAAAATAGGATTATATAATTTTAGAACACCAAAAGATTTAGGCTTACTTGTTGAAGACATGATTCTTGATTTTTTGAAGACTTCTTGTTTCCTCTAATGCTCTTGCAATGGAAAGACTAGGATCTTCCTATGTAATTCACACCACTCCCT
This sequence comes from Gastrolobium bilobum, assembly GCF_033153095.1. Classification (NCBI taxonomy): domain Eukaryota; kingdom Viridiplantae; phylum Streptophyta; class Magnoliopsida; order Fabales; family Fabaceae; genus Gastrolobium; species Gastrolobium bilobum. Next base: position 47,150 of record NW_026895383.1, on the reverse strand, counting down.
GATCACAACCGTCGATGGGACAAGTTGTGGAGTAACGATTTTCTAACATATTGTGAATGCAGAGGGACCTAGCCAAACTTATTAACCCTAGTACTCTTCTCATCATGGGCCTATGAGTTAGGCCTACACTGTTATCCACGCTAATCAGTTTACAGATATCCAAGCCCAAATAAAAAGATCACTTAATTAAATGGGCTTTATACTGCACTCCTATATGGATCATGACTTAGCTCATTTTTTATTAAAATAAGAAAAACTACAATTGATTGAAGCCCACAATGATTATAAAATTTCTAATAGAATACACATACACCTGCCATTGATACTGACTTGAGCGTCAGAGTGTCATTGCAGGTACCTCCAGTCAGGTTCACAGCGCCGAAGGAGAACCAAGGTCCTATCGTCATCATCAACATCTACCAACCCAAAAGACAGATTATCCAAAAACCTTCTCACTTTTTTTTTTGATAACAAAATCCTTCTCACTTCAACTGTGTGTGATTTAGTCTGATACAATTTGACCAGCCCATATTGCATTTGGTCTGATCATAATTATAAAAACATCTTAATTTCTGTCCTTAAATGATATTATTGTGAGCTCAATAAAAATAACATACCTATATTTATTACAGAAAAAACCAATCCATAAATAATAAATGAGATAGGAATTCGGTCCTTTTCTTTTTCATGAATTGCGTCCAACAACTTATGCCAATAATTGTCACATGATATTTTAATGCTATCCTTTCGTCATACAATGAATACAAAATAATAGAATAATCGATGTGTGTGTACTTTTTATTTATTTTTTGCAACATGTTCAAGCGCATGAGACAATTAATGGGTCCTATTAATTCATTATTTTATATTCAATATATTTTTTTTAATTGATATAAAATGGTAAAAAAAAATGCATCTATTTATACCAAGAGCACCTTCTTAATCATGCTAACACAATTTGGCTACCGATCATTTTTTTAGATTTCTCCCAAATGTCTTAGCCTAGACATTAATAATATAAGAAAAAATGTTTATCTTTTTAAATGACACAACTTATATTTTTTCACTCTCATAAAGAGGTAAGACCCCTATCTTTATTTTTTTTGTTAACTCTCTTTCCTCCTTTATCTATCTCTTTCTCTCCCTTAAAATTACACAATTTTACATTTTTTTAAAATGAGAAAGCCTTTATCCATAATATATGGATTTTATTAATCTCCTTCCACGTAAGATAGTTATCTTATGTGGTAGAGAGAAAATGAGTGAGTCCTATCATTACAAGAAAAAAGAAAAAGAAAAAAAAAATGGGATGTGAAAATCGAAGTGAGAGAAAATGAGATAAGTTACCTCAGGTGGTAATGTGAGTAATATTTCCGATATAAATTCTAGGTACAATCATTCTCTATACAGAGTGGATTACTCTTGCTAAAATATCTTGGATATTTTTAGATGTTGGGCCATTAAAGAAAGGCATCGTCATCATTTTGGACTTGGCGTACAACTCAAGGTAATTGTACTTATGTTGAGTATCTGCTGACAAGTTATCGTCCCCAAGTTGAGTGTTACCGTCATTGTCGTCGTTGTCATCATCATCATCATCATCCTCAACTTCAAGTTGAGTATCTACTGCCAAGTCGTCATGATCGTTTTGGACCGGGAGTACAGGATTGGGTTGAGTTTCTTGGAGTGGGAGTACAGGATCTGCCAAGCCATCTAAACGGGAACGAAGAATGAAAAGAAAATAACTGAAACCCAGTCCAAGAATGGCCAACAGTAACTTTATCTTCATGAGTTGTGCTATTAGATTTCCACAGAAAAAATTTACGAGATCGATCTCCACTCCGGAGTGACTCAGTCTTGACAAGACGAATGACATGATAGCAAAAGCAGTGGAAGAAATCACGATATGTGCATCTGGCCTTACCTTCACCACTTTATCCCAAAAAAATGTGTACACACAAATGATGCTGAAAACCGAAAATGCAAAATGTGCTTTGTGCCAAGGACTAGTTTGTCTTTGCCTTTCCTTTGCAAGCAAGAGAACGAGGCAGATGATGATACCGAAAATACCATAAACAGAGATCTTCCACCATATCCACTTTCCAAACATGTAGGGGAAGGAGGAGCTCAAACCGAAACAGAGAAATCCAACAACCGATGAAACAACACCCACAAATCTCCATACCGTTGGCTGCGTCATGTTCTTTCTGAAGTGAACAAGAATGGCTTTCACAGACTAATATACAGAGCTTTGGCTGCATTCACGAGCCATCGTTTTTAAATCGGAAGAAACCCTTCTCATTCTGAGAAATTGCGAGGAAAGGGAACTGTAAAGAACCAATTCTATCTCAATAATAGGAACAAACAAAAGTTACATTTTGAACGCGTATCTCACTCGTTATTTAAAAGTTTAGAAAAAAAAAAGGGACAGTGTGTAGTGTGTACATTTGTAACTTTACTGAGGTTTCAACATTTTTTTCCTGTGCAAATGTATTCTTAATTTAAGAATACAAAGAAAAAATTATTTTGTTTTTCAAGCCTTTCACGTTGATCAAGTTGGTGTAAAATAAGAAAAGGAAAAAGGAAAGTAGAATTTAGTAAATAATAAGAAAAGGACTTATTTATGAAAATTTATACGCGTCAACGCGGAAGATGACTGATAGTGGACGACAGCAAGGAGAAATTTTTCGTGAAAGTTAAATTAATCAAATTCTAGTATCTTAACATTCAGAAATTATAATAAAATTATACATACTGCTTCGTTGTGCTCTAACCTCGTCTTTCAAACTTCTACTTACGGAGGTAAGTTTTATTGTATCTGTTAACCTGTCATACGAAAAGAAATCACACCTTTGAAGGAATTTTCCACTGCAAGCTCGTTATGTATTTTTGGTTTTGATGCTTACATCTTTGCTCTGATGTTCTCCTTTTAACACAATAAAAGCGTGCTCATAAACAAGTGGCAAAGACAAATGTGCTTCAGTTGAAAGACTACCAAAGTTCGAGGATCAAGTGTCATGGTTATCTTCACTATCTTTTCATGGTTTAGATTGTAAAGCTATTATATTAGGGAACAATATAAGAGTGAAAGTCCAAAAATGTTGGGTTTGACCCAAGTTCCTAATTTGAAGATTCTAATAAATAGTTTCCTATTTTATTTGTATTCCCCAACAAGAAACTCTGCAAAGACCCTGCTCAGGGCTCTTTTTTATCGATGTACATTGGAAGTTTGTATTGTTCAGAAGGCAAAACATAGTGGTGAGCTGGGAAAGCTGTTGGGTGTAGAGTGAAAGTAATTTATGGGAAACTGAATTTAGAATAAAGTATTGTAAGAAACGGAACAGAGGCTAAAGTTGTTTTATTTTGTTGTATTTCTTTTACCTTTTTTATTTTTTTTAAATACCAAAAGCTTCTTACCGGATATTTTTTTTAAAAAAAAAAAAAAAAAAACTTCTAAACAATTTTTCTAAAAAAATTCTAACATCAAAATCTTGGCAGTGCCTTGGAACATAGCAGTCCAATTGCACTTGTACAAAACCCACAAACTTGCATTAGTGAGGCTGCATAATAGAATTATAGATTGGGATTATTGACATCATATTATTGTTGATGCCATATCTGTTAACTGTTATAAGATTGATGGAAAGGCCTTTTCCTGGGAAAATGGTAGTTAGTACAACTGTACAAGACGTTAAAACAAGTTCAGCTGAGGTCTCCACCTCAAGCAACCATAAATGACGGCATAAATTATGAATAGAGCATATCATAGAAGATACCGATGACATGTATATCTATACCTTGTGAATCTATACCTTGTGAACTTCCAAGGGAGCTGTTGGTTCTACCTCTTGTTCAATCGCTTGGAAATACACACATATCTTACCAGCACCGAAACAATGGACGGAGGAGGGCCTAATTTTTTATGTAAGTTAATTAAAAAAAATGTAATTTGGTATTTCTCTAAACACATATCTTTTTCTTTGTTCTCTCATTAAAAATCTTGATTGGGTGTAATTGTGCACCAGAAATCTGAGAATAACACAAATGTTGCTCTAAAGTATTTGTTTTGTGTGTAACCAAAAAAAAAAAAAATATTTGCTTTGTGTTCTGTAAAGGCTTTCTTTCTATTTGGAATTTGGATGCTTGTCTTCTCATTGCTACGGCCTTTCTTTTTAAAAAAAAATAAAAATATATGAAACAAATTTTTTGGATGGATTGGAAAGGGTTTTAATTTTAATGTAAAACAGTAGTTTTAAAATCTAGGTACTAATCTACGGTTCAGTGATTAATTAAACCGTGATTGAATAGATAGTAATTAAATATTTTTAATATTAGACAATATATTAATTAACTAATATAAAATAAAAAATTAAGTTAGCTAAAATTGTAAACTAATACAAAAAATCATATTATATATTTTGTAAGATAAAAAAAAAAAAACAATGATAAAAAGTTAAATAATAATAAGGAAAAATGTTTATCCTTTTAAATGACACAACTTATATCATTTCACTCTTACAAAGAGGTGGGACCCATACTTTTATTTTTTTTGTCAACTCTCTCCTCTTTTATCTATCTCTTTCTCTCTCTTAAAATGACACAACTTTACACCCTTTAAAATGACACACACTTTACCCATAATAATAATAATAGTAGTTCATGTATGAAATATGAACTTCTACAAATTTAACATTAGGTTCAAATTATTTTTCTATTACCAGATCTCACCAGTCTTGTATTGATTTGATCAATTTTTTTATTGATTCTAATCTTCCGGCTTTATGGGTTGTTCAAACCAGCCAACTATCCACTTCACCAATTATTCAATCAGATCCAAACCCATTTCTTAAACCAACGTAAAAACATCGGAGTAGCAGAAAAGGGGAAAATAAAAAATAAAAAAAAAATCCATTGTATTAGAAATTGTATTTGGCTTATATAAATAGGAAAAAAATATGTGTCGTTTTAAAAGATATAAAAGTGTATCATTTTAAGTGAGAGAAATAATTAAATAAAAGGATAAAAAAATAAATAAAGATGTGAATCTCACCTCTTTGTGAGAGTAAAATGACATAAATTGTGTCATTTAAAAGGACAAATATTTTTCCCATATAAATATGCAAAAACTTGTTAAAGATCTCAGTGGAGCAAACAGTTGCAGCGAAGAGAAGATTACAAACGATGTAAAACGATCCATATATTCTTCAAAAATACAAAATAATTCCTGTTTTTGGTACCTGTGATTTCTCTCCAAAAGGGAACAAACTCAAACCACCGAGTGAAGAAGACTAGGGACCTTTTGAGACTAAATTAAATTTGAATTGAAATAATTGAGACCATGAGAGTAATTTAACTGCAACTAAATGACTCTACAAGTTAAATGAGTCTTTAAACCCAAAAGGACTCTTAAGATGTGAAGCAAACACAAATGAAGCTCAGCTAGCACCGGAAATCCATCTATAATACATTTTACACAATTTAGTTATAAGATTTGCTTTATTCAACTGGAAAAAGAAAATAAAACACACAAACAAAAACAAAACCAAAACCTCATAAAGCTGCAGGAGTCAAACAAATAGCAAGGAATGTACAACAGCAAGTATGATTTTAATGATGTGTAAGAAATGTTCAAAGAGGTACAAGTGTGAAAAAGAGCCTAGGAACTCGCAAACTGCTGCTTTTAGTTTATTGTCATCACTACAGACATATTCCGTGAGAGTGGCACATCAATGAATAAAGAAGTAAAATTAAAATTTTAAATTTACAGCCATAGATCAAGTGCTTTCATTCACGTATCCACGGGTCTCTTCAACAACTTTTGTCCAGACATTTGCTATTTTCTCAGCATACCCCACCTATTAATTCACACAGAGGCTTACTTACATGGAGACAAAGCAGCAGATGAATGCAACTAAAGATAGCATCAACAAACAAGGGCATATGAGACGACAAATTAACAAAAGTTGACTGAAGTATACGGCTTTTCGGTTCACATTAAATTTACCACAAGATTAGAAGCACACACGCACTAGTGATGAATTTAAAAGCAGTTAAATCCATCTCCAACTGTTCTTATAAGCAAAAGCACTAGTTAGCCACTAGAACATCGTATTCTCAGGCTTTGCAAGCAAGCTTTGTGATAAGAACCTTGGAATGCACCACCCCAAAAGCTAGCTCAAAGAGTGGGAGTGTCGAAGGCCTTATAAACCTCACATTAGTTGCCCATACAACTAATGTGAAACTCCAAGTCTCATACCGTACAAATGGGTCCTAACATTCCACCATGCTCCGCAGCCTCGACGCCCACGCAAGCTGACTTTACGCTAGTCTTTTACTAGCCCCGGTCGAACACTGCAATGTTGGCATCACCACCCGTGCCGTTTGATTGCAATCGGGAGACATAGTGGAAGGCTCTGATGCCATTTGATAAGAACCTTGAGATACACCACCCCAAAAGCTAGCTCAAAGGGTGGGAGTGCCCAAGGTCTTATAAACCTCACATCAGTTGCCCATACAACTAATGTGAGACTCCAAGTCTCATACCGTACAAATGGGTCCTAACATTCCACCACGCTCCGCAGCCTCGACGCCGACGCAAGCTGACTTTACGCTAGTCTTTTACTAGCCCCGTTCGAACACTGCAATGTCGGCATCACCACCCGTGCCGTTTGATTGCAATCGGGAGACATAGTGGAAGGCTACCATTTGATAAGAACCTTGGGATGCACCACCCCAAAAGCTAGCTCAAAAGGTGGGAGTGCCAAGGTCTTATAAACCTCACATCAGTTGCCCATACAACTAATGTGGGACTCCAAGTCTCATACCTTACAAATGGGTCCTAACACTTTGACAATTTTAACATCTTACAGAGATCAATGGATCATCTCTACCCTGATTTAATCCATTTCATTAATGATGCACACATGATGCAAGCACCACGTGGGTTAGTTAACCACGTGGTTCATACCCCTTTATTCGTTTCTTTTGTTTCTTCTCGAATATACCCTCCAACTAGGTGGTTTATACATTTGATGCGTAACAATATGACAATTTTATTGTCAGAACAAAACCAACAAAAGTGACATGGCTAATCCTTTCACAATAAGGATGCTTAAGAATAAGTTTTCTCCAAGCAAAATCTCAACTATTTTCTCCTTCAAAATTTATTAAGTTTATCTCTTCAATTCTTGAATCCCATTCTGGATCATATAATTATTTCTACTCCAGTAGATTTCTTTTTTAGTAAATACTCCAGAAGATTTTATTGATAGAAATGAAAGCATCTTATTTAATTATTTTTACCTCATTGAAACTTCTAGGCTCAAATAAACCGACCACTCACTCTTGTTTTCTCTTTCACCAGGCATCCCCCGCTCATTGTAAGTATAAAGTTCCCTAAAACTAGTGCATTATTTAACTTGATAAAACAGCCATAGTTCACAACTTCACATCTATATAAACGTGTTTAGACACTAGCACGATTTATCAATTATTTTATTAGTTACTTCACTGGCATGACAAGGGACATACAAAAGAGGGCTAACCTAGTGCTATAAAGCTTCGTCTATGTGCTGGGTCCAGGGAAGGGTCAGACCATTGTGTGGATCTATAGTATGTGGCAGTCTTACCTTGCATTTGCAAGAGGTTGATTACATGATTCAAACCTATGACCTCCGACTCACATGGCAACAAAACCAACGATTGCGCCAAGGGACATATATGTCAGCAAAAACAACCTTAACACCAATTTATGTAAGCAGAAACACTTCTAAATTACCTCACTCATTAGAGTTTACGCCACAGAATAGAAAGTGTTTATATACATAGAATGTAAACTATCAAAGGAAAATGCAGATTCCACTTAATGAGGCACTCTAAAAAGAACATAGATAAATGATACCTGATTAACTACGAATCCTTTCAACATGTTTAAGAAGTCAGACTGCCTCTCTCTGTCAAGCCTTTCAAGTTCACTCCTATTGTTTTCCTGCATTGGCATCATCATCATCCAATATCCAGTTAAAGATAAAGTAAACCAATAAATAAATGCATAATGCAAAAAATAAATAAAAAATAAATCTTGAAATGAAATCAGACATGGAGCAGATCAATATTAGTCAACATTTGAGGTGATATTTTAGGATTGAACATAGACAAGCAGAGATGAGAAAAGAAAGAGAAAGGAGAGATAACACCATAACATGTTAAATCCAAACATAATAATTATAGATAAGATGCTTTAACCAGAATGCATGAAACACAAGGCTAACAGATGTTCAATAATGTGGAAGAAGTAAAATAAAAGTAAGATAAGACATTCAAATGCAATTGACGTAAGTGCTTTAGAATTCTAATTAAATAAAAAGTGCACAATCATTTGCATGCAGCCCTCAAAGTACCCTATACAAAGCAATGTAGCAGACAGAACACTAGATCCCACCTCTACCAGATCACATTTTACCAATTTTTCAATGGGGTATTTGCTGTGATTCCCAATAACAGGGTTTCCTAATCGAAGTTTTTGTATTTAATAGCAGGGATTGAATTGATAACACTAAGGGGGTGTTTGGTTCAAGTTTTTGGAGAGGATTACCGGTAATCCTTCTTTGGTAAATGTAATTACCACGTTTGGTAGAAGGAATAAATTACGATTCCCGGATATCCAAGGATTACCGGTAATTTGATTTATAAAGAAAAGTCACTATTCAGATTACCAAAAATAATATGGTAATTCGGAATACCAATCAGAATACCAAGTAAAGGGAAAGCACAACAATAAATTTTGAGACAAAAATACCCCAATACACATAAAAATCTAGACCCAATCTATCAATTACAAAAGTAAAAATAGTTTGGGGTTATTTTTGTAAAATAACCTCATATTCCAAGTCATATTTCGTTCTAAACCAAATATGGAATCAGTAATTTTTACCTAGTATTCCCGGTAATATTTTGGCGAACCAAACACATCTTTCGTAAGATTCCAAGTAAACTCAATTTCTACTGAATTCCCATTAATCATGATTCCCGGTCACCAAAAAATTTCTCCTGTACCAAACACACCCTAACAGGCTAAAATAAAAGTCACATAAGCTTAGTGTCAAGAATTTCAGGTTTAAGGTTAGTGAAGAAGGAAAAGAGAGAAAGGTAGCTTACAATAATAAACTCAAAATATGATTGATATATGTAATGAGTTACAATACCCAAACCTAAAACTCGTATTCATACTAATAATTATGTGAGTCAAGTACCAGTACTACTAGCACAAAACCCAAGCTCACAAACAATAAGACCAATAATCTAATAACCCTAACATCTTAACACTACCCCTCAAGCTTTAGCTTGTTACAAGTAGTGAACCCACAAACTTAAGACAAAGAATACCGGCCCATCTTGCCAAACAACTTAGGCAACTAGTACTCCCCTTGAATCACAAATCTTGGCAGATAGCTCCTAGCTTCTCCTCAGCAAACATCCCAAGCAAATGAGAGAGTTTCCAGCATCTTAGACCTTCCTCCTCGGTCGCCCCCTCAACCTCCAAACTGATCCCCAAACTCTATGTCAGGTATCATGGACCTCCAACTGAATCTCCAAAACACTGAGTGAGGTCATTTACTAGTGTCTACAGTCTTCAAACCACAAACCCTTGAAAAACTAGACCACAGTAAATTACTTTAAAGCCTTAAACAACATCTCAACTCAATGCAAAACAGGCCAGGCAAAGATGGAAGAGACTGATACAATCCTATCCTAGTCAGCAAACAGTTTAGAAGTGTGCATAGAAGAAAGAGAAGCAGAGGAATATTGCATAATGCTGAGTCAGCAAAAGTTGTTAGGAGTAAGTCACATTGGATAGCATGGGGTCACGTTGGGTGAGTTGGTTCTATTTAGATGAGGGGTTGAGCATTCTCGAGGGGATCTGAAATCGTTGGGAAGTATTGGGATACTTTTGGATATTGGGAGAGAGTGAGACCTCTAGAATTGTCTCACATTATCTTTACTGCATTTCCTTTTACTGTTAATTGCATTTTTCAGTTTATTGTATTTCCTTTCTTCTTGTAATTTGTCTCTGAATTACTGTATCAGTTGTAATTGTCTCTGGAAAAATATATAAAAACCTGATTATTCAGACCAATGATCTCTATTATTGTCCTTATTTTAGTAATCTGAGTAGAAGGTCCGTAACAGACCCCAAACACTCTAAATAAAGACAGAACAACAACCAAACATGCCAAACAGCAATACCGCAACCAAACAGAGTGAATCCTCAATCCAAACAGAGAGTCATCACTGAGAAGAGAGAACAAATTCAGCAGAAAAGGGAGGAAAATCAGTTCTAAGATGCTGAACCAGTGCAAAGAAGAAGACATGCCTAAGTTATTTGGGAGACTGTTGGACTACCCAAACGAGGCACAAAAGAGAAGAAAGGAAGGAAATAACTGGAAAACACTTATAAGATGCTGGCACCAAAAAAACAAGAAGATATATTGATCACTAGAAAATACTGGGGAAGTGTCCCCTTTACAATAAGACTCCTCACAGTAATCACACAGCACCAAGGACTGACCTACAATGCTAGAGGCCTCTGGCCAAAGGAAAAAGAACACAATAACCTACACTGAGAAAATACAAGACACTGCAATGAAGGAAAGAAACAGTAAAGCACCAAATAACCAGCTCCTCGACAAGGAAAACACACCAATCCTCATCGAGTCCCTTCCCCAAGATTCTACTCAATTCTTGGATTTCCCCCATTCTCTCTCTCTCTCTCCCCCCTTATAACTAACTCCTCATTACCATTCAACGCAAGTCACGTGGAATTCCTTATTACAACCTTCATCCCTTCCTTTTCTGTTACTGCCTTGCTATTACCACTACTGGCCCCTGTTGGTTCTTTGGGCTGATAACCTTGGCCCTTTCTCTTCCTCCACTTCTTACATTCATAAACCAATTTCAGGGGTCCATCATAAGATGTTGGAGATGCATCCCACACCAAAACCACAACCAAACAAGAAACAAGAGTAAAATGGATCATGAAAAAACCAAAGAATCAGCAATAATAGAAGTAAAAAATGCAATCTGAAGAGGATGCTTGACAGAAAACCTCAAACCCACAAGAGAAACACCATCTGAAGTTTCTGAAATCATCTCTAATCAAGACAGAATCCAAAAATAGGAAGAGGAGGAACAGAGTCTGAAACAGAAAAAATGGAAAAACGGGGTTTGCCAGAAAATTTTACAAAGCTCCGTGTTGTATATAAAACAACTCATGTGCCTTCACCTAACAACTCAAGATTTTGGGAGTGGTTCTTGACATAGTATCAAAGCCTCTATAACATGCTCTGATATTATGCAGAAATTATAGGGTTTGGGTGGGGAACAAGAAAAAGAGAAGAAAGGAATGGTAAGAATAATAAGATTATATTTGCAGCAGAAGAGAGTCACCAACAGGAACTCTATGAGAAACAGATTCTGACTGAGATACTGAGGAGAGAATGTACAACCGTGTAATCAACTCAACTCGATGCCAGAGAAAGGAGACTCTCCTCGATTTGGATGGTATACCATGTAAAGAATTTCAAGCTTTAGGGTTAGGGGAGAGAGAGAGAGATGGCTAATAACCAAAATCGCATAGTCATATTTATACTAATAATTAGGTCAGGTGCCAATACTACTAGTACAAGCCCAAACCCACAAACAATAAGACTAATAACCCTAATATCCTAACACTTACAAAATGTTTCCAATGTGGATGGATATACAAGGAGCTCGATGTACGGATTTACAAACACACTTAGGTCTGCGAATACAAAGATCTGAACATCTATTCTCTAACAATTTAAGAAATATCTGTAAAGGATGGTGGATGATCAATCACAGAAAGCTTTATGATTGTTAGAGAAAAACAAATTGATATACACTAAAATTTTAACTTTGATGAATATAGAACAAGAAATTGAACAAAACACAATTTAATGGATCACAATAAAGAGAAACATTATCAACAGAATCTTAGAAACTTGAAGCATATGCTATTTTGGATCACAAACTATCCTCAAAGCATTAAGCTATTTTAAGACAACTATCTAGACAAAGAAACCAATAAAATTCTAAAACCTGTAAACCATACCTTGATCCGCTCATATTCTCTAATTGCAACATTTTTGGCATCTTGAGTGACTCTTATGGTTTCTTGTAGCTCCTCTAACTTACGAATCCTTGTTTTGTCACCCCCAAAAATTTTAGATGATGCCGCTTCAAGTTTTTCAGCTCTTGACTGCAAAGAAGACATTTCCGATAGAAGAGTCTGCACTGTCAATAGGGCACTCGAGCGATCCGAGAAAGCACCATGAACAGACAACATTAATCCAAGATATTCATGAAGTGTATCCTGCAGTGCATAAATTGGAAAATCATCAACATATCTAGTGGGTTGGGTTGCCCTTTATTAAGGAATAGTGATACCTTAGTAAGAATATGCCAACCTATGGTATGTATATATTGGAAGGAATTTGCTTAAAACAGACAACTCAACGGGAAATGTATAGTTCAAAAATTAACATTACAAAAATCCTGTTATGTACCAAATGCTTCACAGTCTGAGCATTTAATTCTCGAAATAATCTGCTAGCTTTGACAGCAGCTGTTGCTACACCTTTCATGTCAGCAGCTCGTACCCTCTGAGAGTTCAAGACAGCCTCCTCATTCTCAAATTTTGTCAATTTAATAAATGCCAACCCTAATTCACCCATTGTCTCTCCCATATCTTGCTGAGCTTTAACAAGTGATTCGGCCTGCACATAATTGGAACACAATGGGAAATTTTGTATTAACCAATAACCATACAGTCATAAAATCAGTAAAAGAATGTAAATGACGAGTTATCAGAGACACGGGCAGACATAGAGGTATATCCAGACTGTCTTGAGAGCTGAAATTGAAAGTAACAGTGAAAACATAAAACCCAAAGAAAAAAAAAAACACCTGTTGAGATGCATTATTGATTTGCTGTTCAAGCACTTGAATCATTTCCTTCTTTTCCAGGAACTCCTTGTCTTCCTCCACAACCAGAGGCTTGGAACCTCCCCAGTCATTAGCCACAGACTGCTTCAACTCCTTAAACAACCTCATCAAATCCATTCCCCCTTTAGCGGGCTGCACAACATCATGTGGGGCAATCACACTCTCCCCCATCAACTGCTTCGGAAGCTTGGCCGCACCATCCAACACTCTGGCCGTCATGTCGGTTGTTGCCAGCAGGGGAAGCTTCCCCTGAACCTGCAAAAACACTCTCAACTCGTCACTCTTCATGATCACCGGATGAACCGCCAATCTCCTTAAATACTTCTCCAATGCCACCCTCCTCTGCTCCACAAACTCCTGCTTCTGCATCACCTGGCTCTCCACTATGCTCTTATCCGGCCTCGGCGGTATGAAGAACCCTCGATACGACTCCGCCAACCGATCAGAAAGCGTCACCACATCCCTAAACCTTCTCCGAACGCCGAATTCGGAACCACCGAACTCCGGAATGTTCGTTCTCGTCGTGATTAAATAGGTCACGTAACTGCTACTACCGGGAACCATCGAATTCGAGTTATCTTGCTCCTTAACCGGGTTCGAAACGGTTATCTTTATATACTCCGAACTCGAAGACGAAGATCTTGAGAGAGAGAGATCCTCCGAACTGCAGGTCGGGCTATCGACGCCGTTGGTAACGGTTTCGCCGTCCAAGGGGCTGAAAACGGTGTCGGCGCAGGAGGGAGGGTCGATGTAAGAGAAATTGACGGGGGAGTTAGGGTTTGGGAATTCACGGTAATGCTGAGGCGGAGATAGGAGGGGATCGGAATCCGTGGGGATGGCGACGATCGGCGGCGAGAGTGGGTGGTGGGATTCGGAGAGCGTGGACATGGCGCTACGGTAATTGGAGAACGATTTACTACTCAACGGATCGTCATCGTCGTGGAGGACGAGGTTTTCCATTTCTTCTTTGGATGCAGAGAGAGGATGCTCCTCCTCCGAGCTCTGGTTCTCAGAGCCCATCATTTTTCTTTCTCTGATAGTAAGATTGAGATGGAAAGTGCAAGAGCTTGCTTCTTCAATCAGCAAGCATGGTTGAAGAATAAAATGAGTGGAATCGTGAAACTGAGGGTGAAATTGAGTTGGGGGTTCGCATTAGGGATTTGGCAGTGTCAGTGTGTGGCATGTGTCGTTGGTGGGGGCTAACGTGCGCCGGGTGTAATGGTTTGAGATGCTAAGGTTGAAGAAGACCATGCAGGCAACAGATCAAAATGGAAATGGCAGGCACTGGTAGATTTACAGCTCTGATTTTTATTTTTATTTTTTTACTTTTTAAAAAAAATAACTAATATAATTATTTATTTATTGTCAACATGCTTTTTAGAAAATATTAAGTTTAAAATAATGTAAAATGTGCCGTTTTATTCAAATGATAATTTTTTTTGTTTTGTTTTAGTTTTCGTTTTATCTACTCATTTGTTAATAATATTATATTAAATTGATTAGAAGAAACTTTAGGACTATTTATAAGAAAGAAAATTTATTAAATTATTTTTTTTCAAAAAAATTATAAATGTTAATTTGTATATTTTATTTTTTCATACAAACGAATGTTACCTTATCTATTTTTTTTTTTTTTGATACATAATGTTACCTTATCTAACTATATATGACAATATATTTCAACTAGTAAATATAAAAAGTATTAATTAAAGGGTCCGTCGCTTCTCATGTGACTGCTGATGAGAAAAGTTGCAGCAAATTTTTAACACTAGGATACATGTACGGATCCTAGGATATACGTGCAGATTCTATCAAAAAAAAAAAAAATCAGGATTCGGAGACGTATCCTGATAAAAGTAAGTGTTGCTGCACTTTTTTCCTTCTGCAGTCACGTAAGAAGTACTTTACCCTGATTAAATAACAGTAAGGACTTGAAAATAACAATAGCAAGAAAATTACGAAACAATGCTAATATGAGAATAAAAGATAAATACAGTCTAAAGAATTTAGAACATAAACAAATTCATTTTTAAGCAAAATCGGAAACAACATCGAAATCACATAAATTTAACCTTATTCATTAGTTTAACATTGTTATATAATAAGGTTTCAAGAGAATATGTCTTAAAAATAAGCCACTAGAACACTTAAAAGCAGCATGAATTTGACATAATATACTTACCGTAAACAGAAGCCACGAAAATTAATTTCATGTCACGCACTTATAAAGATATATCAACCCTAGGACAGAACACAGCTGTTAATTGTTATTTTTTCTATTGCTCCTGCATCATGCAAGAAACAAAGGTAATCTTAGAGCACCATCGACACTGCTAGTGATATAATTGGTCTCATAACCGTTTGTGCTTGCCTATAATTTATTGTTTTTGTTTCAATTGATTAAGTATACTCTAGCTTCTAAGAAGTGCTGGATAGTCAAAGTTTTAAGCTAATTAAGATTGAGCAGTAGTTTGATTCTGGGTTCTTTTTCTTCCCTGCCCCTTCCAAAATTGTAAGAATAAAATATAAATACTTATTGATTCTAATCTTCTAGGTTGAAGATATAATACCCACTTAGCTGCCCACCTCGTGGATTGGACAAAGAACAAGCAATACTAGGAGAGAGTACAAAGGAGTTAGTTCATAAAATTTGAAATTTATGCTAAACATAATTAACTAGTTTAAATCAAGACAAATGCAAAAGAAAAGCTAATTTTTAGAAAGATAGTTTGGGTTCTCCCAAGACTGTTGGTCACCAGAGCCAACGACAGCTCAACAGTCCAGGCTGGTTTCAGCTTCAAGAAGTTTTAGTGACATCCATAATGAGAATGTAAAAGTATATGCAGAGCTATAAGATGTTCGGAGTGTGGACATTAAAAACAATGTAGGATTAAAGTCATTGAAGTTATAACCATCTTTGTCATCAATTTGGTTTAATGTGTTGCAAAGATATAAGTCCAACAAAACTTGTTATTGCAGCCTACTATAGAAACTTATTTCTAACTTGTCTCTAAAACCTTCATGCAACTGTTACATCTAGCAACACTTTTTAAGTGATGTGTCCTGCTATAGCTTGCTGACATAATATTGTCGCTGCTTTTTTATTTGGGTATATTAAATAATACTGAGCTTGATATAGTTCTGTATAAAACATGTTCCATTTACTTATTTTGTGGCAACTGAACTCCTGATAGGCATTTTGTGGCAATGGAGGAGAGAAGCTGTTATTTTCAGTTGAAGGATCACTAAAGAAACATGTTGCTTCAGATAGTTTACATGAGCCTGAAGGTGATCTACCTTTTCTCTTTCTAATATATTACGAATATTGAATGATAATATTGCATGGATTATATAGTCAATAGCATGAATACTTAGGTTTTATATTGAAAATCATGGAAATTGGATTTTTATCTAACATATCTTGTTTTTATTGGTTTTGAAGGCAAATTAATACAAATTTGAACAAGAATGAATTTAAAGATTGAAGTTGGAATTGGAAGATAATTTTGCATCTAAGAAGTTGAATCTACAGAGATGAAGCACGTTGAAATGTTGTTTAGCACGTTAAAATGTGCTAACTACTCAGCAAATATGAAGAACCTGAAGAGAACATTCAAATGTTATAGATCAACATTCAAATGCTCTAGACAACATTTAAACGCCCTCCAGCATTTAAACGCTCTAGTCAACATTTTAACGCGCTAGTATGAAAGAAATCACAGCCAAGAAGCGCGTTCAAATGTTAATTCCAACATTAAAACGCCATGTAACAGAAGAGAAACGCACTGCTCAGCGTTTTAATGTCACTGTCAACATTCAAACGCGCTCTCAGAAAGAAAATTGCCATCCAGGAGTGCGTTCAAATGTTACATTCAACATTTGAACGCGCTAGCAAGAAAAAAGTCACATCCAAGGAGCGCGTTTAAATGTCAATTCCAACATTAAAACGCCATCTAACAGCGGAAAAAATGTGGTGATAAACATTTGAACGTGCTTATCAACATTTGAATGTCCAGCTGCGATGCAATTCAGATTCAATTTATAAAATCATCCAATTGAAGATATGATTTGAGATGTCATAAGATTCTGTAGAAAATTAAAAGATATAGTCTTATGGCTATAAATAAGGAGCTTTTGGAGAGAGTTTTGAAGAATCAAGAGGAAGAATCTTGTTGCGGAGCATTGGAGCACTGAAGAGTCAAGACAACATCACTTCAATGGAGTCTTGGGAAACTATTTTCTTTCCAATTGTTTTTGAATTCCATATGCTAGGTTAAGTTTTTATGTAGTTAGAGGTAGATGGAACCCAATTTAATCTTTATTCTATGAATTAAATTGTCTCTGAATTCTTCTCTTTCTATATTTGAATGAATTTATCTGTTTTTAATGCTTTCTATGAGTTTGCTCTTTATAGATTGATTTAGGGGAATTGTATGACAATAGAGATGTTGGTGTATGAACCCTGATTTGATAAATTCATCATAATCCTTGTGATCTAGGTATAGACATAGGGCAATTGTGCAATCTTTGAATTCTTGATTTTAATGCATGTTTTCTTGATAAACAATCAGGGAACTAGGATTCTTTCAAGATCACATAGAATTAAGGTAACAAGAAATTGAGCCTTAATCAACTTAGAAAGAATTGATTGGCATTATATTAAGGGCAGATTCTTGACTATTTAATTCATAGCATAAAGAGAAAGTTGGAAAAAGTCGAAACCTTAACTACGTTCTTTCTTGATTTTCAAAACATTAATCTTTTTACTTTCTTTCTTTTAATTCTGAAATTGAATGCTATTGCTTGTTTTTAATTTCAATTCTTTTCATCTCAAATTCGATTGTCCAACTAAATCGTTGTTAGCGAACTAGTGCTTGAAAATCAATCCTCGTGGGAACGATCTCGTACTCAGTACACTTTATTACTTTTACCACCGGTGCACTTGCCGAAGTCGCAACAAGTTTTTGGCGTCGTTGTCTGAGATTAGGTCTTTCAACATTAGAAGAAGCTATAAGCAATCTAGATTGGACTTTTTATTTTTTTTGCAATTTAATTTTCTGTATTTATATAATTTTATTCTGTTTTATTTTATTTTATTTTTATTGTTGTTTTTTTTAATTGTTTTTTTAATTGTTTTAATTATTTATTTATTTAATTTTTAATTTTTCAATTTTTTAATTTTTTAATTTTTTAATTTTTAATTTTTTTAATTTCGTTTATTTTATTTTATTTTAATTTTATTATTATTATTATTTGCATTTATTTATTTAGTTTTTATTTAATTATTCTATTTTCTGGTTTATGCGAGGTGTTGTTGATAAAAAATCCTTGCAATTCGACCTAGAGATAGAGAAGACAACTAGAAGGCTTGAAAATAACGCAAAAGATCAAAAAGAAAAAGAAGTTTCAAGCTCGAAGGAAGAAACCATGGCTGACAACAATAGGATTCAGAATCTTCAAAGAACCTTGAGAGATTACATGACTCTAGCCCGAGTTCCGCAGACGGCAAGCATTGTTAGACCAAACGTGGATGCTAACAATTTTGAGCTCAAGCCCGCATTGTTGCAACTGATTCAAAAAGATCAGTTCGTCGGAGGAAGCACGGAAGACCCTTACATTCATCTCAAGAATTCTCTTCTTTATTGAGACACCTTAAAGATGAATGGAGTCTCTCGTGATGTTATCTTACTCAGGCTCTTCCCATGCTCACTAAAGGAAGAAGCAAGAGGTTGGTTGCAATCACTGCCTCAAGGAAGCATCACCAACTGGGATGACTTAGCGACCAAGTTC
Organism: Gastrolobium bilobum; assembly: GCF_033153095.1. Taxonomy (NCBI): domain Eukaryota; kingdom Viridiplantae; phylum Streptophyta; class Magnoliopsida; order Fabales; family Fabaceae; genus Gastrolobium; species Gastrolobium bilobum. Next base: position 28,337 of record NW_026895383.1, on the reverse strand, counting down.
TTGGCTCGATTTTTCTCATCTCCAAAGATGGCAAAGCTCAAGGCGGACATCACTTCTTTTGAACAAAAGAAAAGTGAATCCTTATATGAAGCATGTGAATAGTTCAAAGGACTACTCAGGAAGTGTCCACAACATTGTTTTGAAGCTTGAGAAAAAGGACAAATTTTCTTCAAGGAATGACGCCTAACACAAGAACCTTGGTGAACGCTGCATCGAGAGGATCCTTGAAAACAAAAACTTCAGAGGAAGCATTGGAATTGTTGGAATATCTAGCTTCTCAGGAGTTTGATAATGCTCCACTACCACAGAGGAGAGCGGGGATCATAAAGCTAGAAGGATATGATGCATTGTTGGCACGGAATGAGCAGATTTTGCAAATGAACAAGAAGCAACAACAACAGTTGGATGCCCTCACAAACTTCCAAGTCTCTTCAGTTAATACTTCTCCTGTTAGGTGTGGAATTTGTGCAAGTGCTCATGCTACAGAAGAATGTGATTTGATGAGAGAACCTGAAACTGCTGAAGTAAACGGACTCTGGTATGATCCGAAGAACCAGAATAATTCGGGGAGGAACCAGTTTGGAAATAACTACAATCAAGGGTGGAAGAATCAGAATCAGCATCCAGGATTCAGTTACAAATCCAACCATCAGCTTAACTCTCCCCTTCCAGTGCAACCACATCCCTCATAATAAAGTAACACTTTTGAGTAGGAGAAAGCTTTTGCACAGCTATGCAAGACCATTTCTGATTACATACAAGGTGCAAATACTTTCAGAGAGGATACATCTGCTTTCATGCAAGAGACTAGATCAGCACTCCGGAATCAAGAAGCTTCCATAAGAAATCTGGAAACTCAGATTGACTAGTTGTCAAGGCAATTTGCTGAGAGAGCTAGGGTACCTTCCCGGGAGACACTATCATTAATCCTAGAGAGCACTGTACTGCAATTACCACAAGAAGTGTGACAGTGATTCAGCTTATAGAGAAGCAACCTGAAGAAAAGAAGAGAGATGTGGAGGCATCGGTTGAAGAAAAGAATAAAGAAAAGGCAAAGGATATTATTGAAGTTGAAAAGAGCAATCCTGAAAAAGTCGAAAGTAAATTATTTAAGTGGGAGAAGAAGAAAGCTTTAGAAAGGCAAGACAAGCCTTTAGATCTATCCCCATGTGCTCGAATCCCTTATCCTCAGAGATTAAAGAAAGAGATTCAGAAGTAGCAGTATTCAAAGTTTCTAGACATATTCAGGAGGTTACAGATCAACATTCTTTTTGCTGAAGCTTTAGAGAACATGCCCAATTATGCAAGGTTCATGAAGGATCTGTTATCAAGGAAGTGTAAGTTGCGAGAATGTGATATAGTAAATCTGACCGAAGAATGTAATGTTATCATCCAGAAGAAGTTACCTACCAAAGTCAAGGATCCAAGAAGCTTCAGCATTTCATGCACTATAGGCAAAATGGAAGTGGACAACGTTTTATGTGATCTTGGAGCTAGCATCAATGTCATGCCACTCTCTATGATGAAGAAGTTGGGGATTATTGAAGTGAAGCCCACAAGAATAATAGTGCAACTGGCTGACCACTCTTCAAAGCAAGCTTATGGCATCATTGAGGATATACTGGTAAAGGTAGACAAATTCATTATCCCTGTTGATTTTTTCATCTTTGATATAGAGGAAGATGCCACAATTCCAATGATCTTCGGAAGACCCTTCTTGACAACCTCAGGAGCACTGATTGCTGTGCTTAAGGGTGAACTGATCTTACGGGTAGACGGAGAGAAAGAAGTATTCAAGTTCTTTGACAAAGAGGATTTTACACCTGAAGTTCAATCGCAAGATCAGGTTTACTACCTTGGAGTAAAGAAAGAAAAGGAGGAATCTTCTCGTGAAAGTAAGCCAAAAGTTAAGATGGAGAAACCTGGTAGCAAAGGAAAGCATGTAAAAGTCAAGTTCAAAATTTCTGAGACTACTTTACCTCATCCATATGCAGAAGAGCACTATGGTAGGACATAATTTCCGAATGATGGGGTTTGGTCATCACCAAGCTCATGCTTTGAGCCACCATGATCACAAGTCAGGTATGTCAGGCTCATGACGTAAAACAAGCGTTAATTGGGAGGCAACCCAACATTTTACTATTTTCAATTTTTCTATTTTAGTTATTTCACTTTTAGTTAAATAAAGGAAATTAAAAAAAGATTATAGGATGAGATAATGATTTAATCAAGAGCAGGTTGAATTCTGAAGCTATTAATATGACCTAGAGTGCATAGCGACTAGCTTGTTTTCCTTAATTCTCGCTGCGATTTTCTTTTTTAGATTTAAATAAGTTGCTGGGGACATCAACATTCAAATTTGGGAATGGGGAACATGTGATTCAACAGGAACTACTTTACTTAGTCGGAAGGACTTCATGAATTCAAACAAGATATCTAGCTAGGACAGGGAAATATCTCAACCCTCCTTCTTTTTAATTAGTGTAATTTCTTTTGAATTTGATTTTGTTAGTTGGTTAGAGTTTTGAAAACCCCAATCCATTGTTTTTGTAAAAATTTTAAAATTTTCTTACTCATTGCAAATAAATGGATGATTGGCAAGGAATTTGATTAGTGATTTGAACAAGAGTATGATGATACACTTCATAATTTTTAACATGCATTGATTTTAAGTAATTTTCATGATTCATCTGATCTTTAGAAAAGTAATGAGATTAATTTGGATGAAGATTAGGAAGTTAACTGTACACCCATAGTCGTGAGGTTTTGAGCCTATACATAAAATTTTTATTTGGTGTGCACTTCACTGTATGAAATACTCTAGAACTTGCTTTGTTTCTTGCTTGAGATGGTCCATGATTTATATTGTTGAGATGATAGAGGCATGTTCTTTCTGTTAACTAGATGGCCAAATAGCCAACCCTTATGTATGTTATACCTTTGTTTGAGCCCCTTTGACCCTAGGCCTGTTTATTCCTTGAAAACCTATACATATGAATAGTCACTTCCCGTACACATCCTTACCCTAATTGAGATTAAATTTCATATTCAGAGTGAGGAATGAATCATAATTGTATATTTAAAGTTTTGTTGTATGAGAAAGTACGGGTGAAAAAGGGCAAATGCCAAAGAAAGTATGGTTGGTGAAAGAAAAAGAAAAAGGAAAGAAATCAGAAAGCAAAACTTGAAAAAGAGAAGTGTTATAGAAAAAAGAAAGTGAATAATTGGAAAGTTCAAAGTAGGAAGAGCAAAGGAAAAGAAGAATAAAAAGATTGAATTATACCTATTCCTCTTTGAATGTGATTCTTAATCTTTTAGTCACTTCTCCCATTTAATTTCTTCCCTTTTAGCCAGGCCAAGTTACAACCACAATAAAGACCTCTTGATCTGCTTTATAGGTTATTAAGACTGTGGAGAGTGAGAATATGAGCAAGCCTATGGTAGTATTGATTCAATGAAGGATGAGTGAAACACAAACTCTCAAACACTTGAGTTCGAGTGAATTGAAAATCCTAGTTAGGGGTGGTTTAGCTTAATGTTCCTATTCTTTGTCTGATGAAGTTTTGTTACAATTATATGATTGATGGATTGTGAATCTTGCTTAAATTGATGTATCATTTTATGTCAAGACCAAGTCTGAATACTGTTTGATCTTACCGCTGATTCATTTTTCCTGTTGAAAGTTCATTCAATTGTATATTCTTACTCCCTATTCCCTTAGTTTTATTCTCTTTGGTTGCTGAGGACAGCAATATTCAAATATGAGAATATTTGATAAACCTTTAGTTTATCATGTTTATAAGGCTAATATTGCATGAATTATATAGTCAAGAGCATGAATACTTAGGTTTTATATTGAAAATCATGGAAATTGGATTTTTATCTAACATATCAAGTTCTTATTGGTTTTGAAGGAAAATTAATACAAATTTGAGCAAGAATGGATTTAAAGATTGAAGTTGGAATTGGAAGATAATTTTTCATCTAAGAAGTTGAATCTACAGTGATGAAGCACATTCAAATGTTGTTTAGCACATTAAAATGTGCTAACTACTGAAAAAATATGAGAACCGGAGGAGAACATTCAAATGTTATAGATCAACATTCAAATGCTCTAGACAACAGTTAAACGCCCTCTAGCATTTAAACGCTCTAGTCAACATTTGAACACACTGGCATGAAAGAAATCACAACCAAGGAGCGCGTTCAAATGTTAATTCCAACATTAAAACACCATGTAACAGAAGATAAACGCACTGCTCAGCGTTTTAATGTCACTGTCAACATTCAAACGCGCTATCATAAAGGAAATTGCCATCCAGGAGCGTGTTAAAATGTTACATTCAACATTTGAACGCACTAGCATGAAAAAAGTCACATCCAAGGAGCGCGTTTAAATGTCAATTCCAACATTAAAACGCCATCTAACAGTGGGAAAATGCGTTGATCAACATTTGAACGCGCTTATCAATATTTGAATGTCCAGCTGCGATGCAATTCAGATTCAATTTATAAAATCATCCAATTGAAGATATGATTTCAGATTTCATAAGATTCTATAGAAAATTAAAAGATATAGTCTCATGGCTATAAATAAGGAGCTTTTGGAGAGAGTTTTGAAGAATCAAAAGGAGAAATCTTGTTGCGGAGCATTGGAGCACTGAAGAGTCAAGACAACATCACATCAATGGAGTCTTGGGGAATTATTTTCTTTCCAATTGTTTTTGAATTCCATATGCTAGGTTAAGTTTTTATGTAGTTAGGGGTAGATGGAATCCAATTGAATCTTTGTTCTATGAATTCTTCGCTTTCTATATTTGAATGAATTTATCTGTTTTTAATGTTTTCTATGAGTTTGCTCGTTGATTAATTTAGGGAAATTGTATGATAATAGGGATGTTGGTGCATGAACCCTGATTTGATAAATTCATCATAATTCTTGTAATCTAGGGATAGACATAGGGCAATTGTGCAATATTTGAATTCTTGATTTTAATGCATGTTTTCTTGATGAACAACCGGGAAACTAGGATTCTTTCAAGATCACATAGAATTAGGGTAACAAGGAATTGAGCCTTAATTAACTTAGAAAGAATTGATTGGCATTATATTAAGAGCAGATTCTTGACTATTTAATTCATAGCATAAAGAGGAAATTAGGGGAAGTCGAAACCTTAACTATGTTCTTTCTTGGTTTTCAAAACATTAATCTTTTTACTTTCTTGCTTTTAATTATGAAATTGAATGATATTGCTTGTTTTTAATCTCAATTCTTTTCATTTCAAATTTGATTGTTCAATTAAATCGTTGTTAGCGAACTAGTGCTTGAAAACCAATCATTGTGGGAACGATCTCGTACTTAGTACACTTTATTACTTTTACGACCGGTCCACTTGCCGAAGTCGCAACATTGAACAACCATAAAGGCTTTATTGTGTAATAAAATGAATCAGAATTATGTTATACTGACAAAAAAATCTGCAGCTCTTATGGTCTTCTTATCTATATTGGAAAATCAATCTAAGTTTGGGGATGCTTTAGAAATTCTGTCCGGAGAAATTGGGAGTGCTTTAGATGATTGAAGTAGACAAGCTACGCATACAGTGATACAGGTAAAATGGCCATCTAGTTAATCTAAGGAAATTGGTTTCTGGGAGGATGTTCTATGGTCTATGTACTTGAAGTCATAATTAAAGTAATTTGGAGACTCCAGGCAGGGTAATAGAAATGTTGTATTCCATGTTGTATTTAGAAGAATTTAATGTTTGTTTTCCAGGCAAACTCTTTTTTCAGAGTCATGCTGAGAATAAGTTAAAATTTGTCTGGAAGTGCACTACTTACTACTTTGAGTTTTAATCTGTGCGGTGCATTATTGAAAATTGCACCTGTTTCAACGTGTAAAAAATAAATGTACATGTTATCAAAAATAAATAAATAAATAAATAAATGTACACGGTACATGAATCCAAGCAGCACACCACCCACATATTTGGAGGGAGCTTCCAAAAATGAGTTTTTCAAGAAGAAATTTCTCTCTATTTGTAAAATGGTTAGAAAATAGAAGTATAATTGACAGGCAAACACACCAGAAGAATTAGGATTATGAACCATTAATTTGTCTATACTAAAAGATATATGAATTAAAATCAAACAAAATTAAAATTTAACTTACTTTGAGATATGATTCTTACGTGGCTTCTCTTTGGTGCTATTACATGGTTTCTTTCAGGGTTTTTCCTTGCTAAACATGCAGAGGGGAATTGGAAAGCTTGTTTCATGTTTTCTTGTGTTGTTCTATCTTACCTCCTCTTTCTTGTATCTAATATTTCCTTCTAATTTTATTATTTTTTTAAAAAGGGAAAAAAAAAGGCAGGAACATTATTCTCATTTTTTTTGCTTTCACTTTAAGGGAACAGTGACCATTGTGCCACTGCTCCCACACAAATTTACCTAAATGCCATGCTCCTGAACTAATTTTCCAAACTGTCATGCAGGCAAGGTTGCTTGCAGCAGTAGCGAACTATGCATGATGATGTGCTAGGAAGTTGGTGATGTCAGAGTTCGCTTCTGACACAGACGACCTCTGTTTTTAACTAAGTTCGCCTACCATGTAGGCGACTTTCATTTTTTTATTTTTTTAAAAATTTGATACTTGTTATTCACTAAAAATGTGACACGTCAGCAACCTATGTCAGAAATGAACTTGCTCTCGTGGCAGATTGAAAAATAACACTGTTCACGTGTCATTTAGGTAAAAAAGTTGGTGAACAGTGACATTTTGATCAGTTATCCCACTTTAAGTTGACAGGGGAGACTTCTGGCTCGGGCAGGTGACTATGCTGCTGCTACTGATATCATTCAGAAAATTCTGGAGTCAGGGTAAGCATTTGGATGCTGACACCATGTTTTAACATAACATGGCAATGACGACTGAAATTAAAATAAAAGATATACAAAAATGAAAAAAATATTAAAATAAAAGATCAGAAAAATCAACAACGACTGAAATTAATTTTTAAAAATTCAAATCTAGTGCATATGATGTTGTGCTACAGCCTAGAGGTCCTCCTTCAATTTCTATTGATTCATTTCAGTTGCATCAGAATTTTTTGTGTTAAAAGGGCTAGTCTCGATATACAAAGTTTCTCAATTTGTAAAAATAAATGTTACATCAATTATAATCATTCGTTTCGTTGTATTTTTAACTTTAGAATTTTTTATAATTTGAGAGAAAAGGCCAATTCAACATAAAGATGTGCAAAAGAATTACTAAACTGAACTAAACTAAACTGCATTAAAAAAAAAGACTGCTTCTTAAAAAATCAGTTCTTGAATTTAACTTTTTTATAAACCGAATTGATTTTCAAATCAGTTTAAGAATTAAAATGGTTTAAAAAATTATGAACCGAATCATTTTTTCTCTTATTTTTTATTTATTTATTTTCTCTCTATTTTTCTTTCTTATTTATTTTCTTCCTTCTTTTATCTTTATTTTATTATTTTATTTCTTTAATTTTTAATTTTTCTTTTTCTTTTCTTTTTTCTCTTATTTTTACTATTTTTTATTTTTTATTTTTTTATATTTGTGTTTTTTATTTTTTATTTTTTTCTTCATGTTTTTATACTTTTCATTTGAGTTCAAAAATCAATTTTATGATATACAAAAGAAGCACAAAAAATACTAAACTTAAAAAAATTAATTTTTAAAAACTAGTTCTTAAACTGAAAAACAGTAATGAACCGAACCAGTTTTTTTCTCTTCTTTTTATTTATTCTTCTTTTTCCCTATTTATTTCTATTCTCTTATTTATTTATTTATTTATTGACTTTTTTATTTTTTTTATTTTTCATTTTTTCTCCTATGTATTTTTTATTTTTTTAATTATTTTTTTTATTTTCAGTATCATTTGTATTTTATTTTCCTTCAATTTTTTTATAATTTTTATTTGAAAGGAATTGATTTTAAAAATTAATTATGAACTGATTTAAAACCAATTCAAAATCAAACTGAATTAATAAATCAATTCAATTTTTAAAACTATTTTTTTTTAATTCAATTCCATTCCGCAATGAAACCCACAGAGCACACCCCTAACTTAATATTTAAAAATTATTTTTTTATGGTGAAAAATCATTGCAAAACAATTCAATGAATATGAACTTCTAGATTACAAACTGAATGCACCTCCCACAGATCTTTTCAAACTCAGAGGGGATCCAGGTTGTTTCAGTTTGACGGACTCTGTTTCATTTATCCACCTTTAATGGATGTGACGGATGTGACCCTTTGAATAAAATGTCAACCAGAGATTTGCAGAAGTCAATCTTGTGATTATCCTTTTGCCTCTCATTCAACGGGATCATGAATATAATTAGCAAAGCAACTAGGTCGGCAAAGAGCACATCTATAGACCTTTTAAAATTCAGACAATGTATATTAAAAAAAAAAAAAAAAATTCAGACAATGTGATGCCGCTGCAATTTGACATAGCGGTTCCTAATAGGAATGTGACTTAAGCACCAACGAAAACCAAGTTAATGTTCAGCTCTACACGATTGTGATAAACACGTGGTATTTGAGAAAATGGTTATGGTTTCAACTTGAAACAAATTAATAATTAATGGCATCACTCTAAAGTCAGGTGGTAGCCTACCTAATGCATGAAAAAAGGAGGTGAACAAACAACAAATGTACTAATGCATTAAAAATACCATTAACAAAGGAAATATTATGAGTAGACGTATCAAACCTGCTTCATTTGAAAGAATTTTGAACACCTTAGGTTAAAGTGGTGTGCTCATTAAATAATTAGTGCCTAGATTGATGGTTAAACAAGAATTGGATTCGTGGTAGAAAATGTAACAATATACCTATTAAGCTGTTCAACTTTTCAACCAATTGAGTTCATGTCTCCCATTCATAGCTGGATATATCACACCTTTATTTGGTCCTTTAATTACTTTCCTTCTGGCCATTTGATCCTTGTGTTACATATTATATTCAGCTTAGCTAGGATATTGTGAGTGTGACAGTGAATGAAGCGCCACTTTTTTTTTTTTTTATTTAACAGGTACCACTTTCATATTTCACAGAAGTAGGCATCCAAAAGGCACTGTTTCAGCTAATAACTTAAAAGAGGTCAACTAAATGCGAAACTACTACGTACTCTCGTCACCACCGAACCAAACCAAATTCAACCTCATCTTAACTGCCCTATTAGTACCTATTCTTTTCTATTGTGGTACCTTCCAAGGTTGAGATATTCATATGTTTCAGTGTCAGAACATAACAAATAAACATATGAAACGTAGACCAATATGCTTAGAAAAATGCATGGTCCTGGGGACCACATGGCGTTGAATTGTTGAACAGACCACTGATTCCACAATATTTTTTGAGTAAATATTTTTTTTTCCTAACAAATTTTACGATACTCGCTTTAGTCTCTAGCAAATAAAAAGACTATTTGTAGTTTCTAAGAAATTTAAAATGGACCCATTTAGTTGAAATCGTGTCCCTCATAAATTCAAAAAAGACCCACATCAGTCTCTCAAAAGGACTAAAATGGGTCTATTTTAAATTTCTTAGGGACCACGAATAGCCTTTTTATTTGCTAGGGACTAAAACGGACATCGTGAAATCTGCTGAAGACCAAAAAAGATATTTACTCTTTTTTTTAATTAGCTTTCACAAACTGTGAAAATATATTTTGTTTCTACATGTTACATTTATTTTCAATTTGGTTCTTATTAAAAAAAAGTTAGTTTCTATATTTACATTCATCTTCATTTTGATCTTTATTTTGATCCTTAGTCTGACACTATTGTAATACCGTAAAAAAGAAATAAATCTTTAGTGCAATTTCAGCGCATCTGTCATTCATTTTATGATGCGTAGATACAAAATATCATATTATCAAATTAGTTGTTATTTAATTTATTTATTTTTTTCAAATAATATGATATTTTTTGTCCACTTGTATATCACGAAATGAATGACAAATGCACTACAATTGCACTAAAGATTTATTTGTAAAAAGAGTGTCATGTGTATAGACTATAAATTATATATATTTTTTTCTTTATACGTGATGGTTATTTTCTGTTTAATCATTGTAAAGTCCAGTAACTCTATATTAATCTCATAATGTTATATCAACAAACGACAGGGACGAATTTAAAAACAATTAAGCATATAGAACTTAAATTTAAAAGTTTTTATATAAGAAAAAAATTTAAAATATGTATAAGACAAAAATATATATTTAAATTAACTTTTTTTAGTACAAGAATAAATTAACTTTTTAACTTTGCATGAAAAAGATCAATTCACCGATTGGAATTTCTTTAATGTTTGTTTAAATGTACATAATTAGCGGGGGTGTGAAAAGGACAAAATATATATATATATATATATATGGGAAAAAAGTATTTAATGTTACTTTAGATAACTTTATGTAATGTTCATCGAAACGACGTCGTTTTGGGATTGAGAAATTAAAAAATTAGAATGATAAAGACTATTATAACCCTGAAATAAATTAAAATTACAAATAAACCATGATTTCTGCCTCAAAACGACGTCGCTTCGATGAACATTAGATAAAGTTATCTAAAGTAACTTTAGAAAAAACAAACCATATATATATATATATATATATTCAAATATATTTTATTTAAACCACTAATTATCTACTTCGCATACAGACCCACAAGAAAAAATTAAGTAAATAACTAAGAACTAATTATTAGTGATTTCATACGGGGAGTTATTAGGGCGTGAAATAGGAAGGATAAAAAGGGGACTAGTATAATCCTTTCTTGCTTGGAAGCAATATAAATGAAGGGAAGCATAAGGAAGATAAACTCGGTGTTAATCTCTTACATTATGGGTGTTTGGTAAATGAAAAAAAATTTAGCAGGTAAATAAAATTACTGTGAAAATTGTGAAAAAGTAAATTTGCTGGTAAAGTTAGAAAAAAGTTGTTTAGTTGGACGAAATATTACTAAGTAAATTGATTAAAGTTTTGTAAGTCTATGTTTTCTTTTATCTAACAATATCACATTAGAAGTGGCATTTCTGCTTTGTGTTTGTCGTGATCGTTTTTACTTACAGTTGATAAAGGATGAGTATTCAAGTTTGCTTACTAAATTTTTAAATAACTTGAACCAAAAGTGGACAAGAAAAAATGCCACTTACATATCTCGTGAGAATATCGGAACCAAACGCCGCATTTTTAGTGAGATGGTATTTTGAAAAAGATATTACTCTGTAATTTAGAAAGCTCATTTATAGTTTTCTTTATCTCCCTAGTTACATGAGGGGAGATTGATTTTGAAGGGCCTATAGTAAAATAGTTATTTTCTTGTTTATTATCTCACTCTTTGCTTCTCAAACGAGGAAGTATGTTATCCGTAAGTTTTACTTTTACTTCTTTATAAATAAATTTCATTATTTCATTATTCACAGACGACAAGTTTAGCGTAAGAGCTAGGTAATGATTAGTATCTTAAGAAGCACTTTCTGAAGAAGTAAAACACGTAGCTGTATTTCTACTGCACACTGCTTTTGTATACTTCTAAACCACAGAATCTAACATTTGTTTCACAGTTGATTGCGCTAGTGGGTGCACCAAATCCTCTGTGTCATTAGAATGATAATCCTAAATTATTAAGTCCCTAGCTAGTTGACTCATTAAAACTAATGACCAAAACATTTCCTTTTCCAAGTTCAAAGAAGGTCTAGGCATTTGCCCCCTTTATCACTATAAATTAGCTTCACTTTAGACCAAATGTCACATAACTCAAGTAACTCCATTCAACAAATTCTGATACAACAATGAAGTCTATCCACCTCTCTAACAAGTCATGTTGCTCTTGGTTCTTCTTTGGCCTATTTACTATCATTGCTTCCCTTGCTTCAGCTGCAGAGCCAGAGACTCAATACCATCAATTTGTAGTAAGTGTTTGTTTAATGATTACACCATATTTGTTATCAGTTTCTAAGTGTTGTTTTTAGCAATACGTAATTGTAACTTCAATTATTGGTCAAAATAGGTTCAAACTACTCCAGTGAAGAGGCTGTGCAGAACCCACAACATACTCACTGTAAACGGGCAGTTTCCAGGCCCAACAATAGAAACTAGAAATGGAGATTCTCTTGTAATCAAAGTAGTAAATGCTGGACCCTACAACATCTCCATCCACTGGTAAATGGCATCATCATTCATCCTCACATTAATTCCATGCTAAAACATTTTACACTTCAGTCAGAACAATTTCCCTAAAGAGTAAAACTATTCTCTAGGCTGTAAAATTAAACAAGTAGAAAGAAATGTAATTCACTATGCTAATGATACATACCTGAAATCCATCTTCCTCACAATCTTATGTGACTCGTGCATCAGGCATGGATTAAGGATGCTTAGAAATCCATGGGCAGATGGGCCTAGTTATGTGACTCAGTGTCCCATCCAACCAGGTGGAAGTTACACATACCGCTTTACAATCACAAACCAGGAAGGGACACTATGGTGGCATGCTCACACCGGCTTCCTAAGAGCCACTGTCTATGGAGCTTTCATCATTTATCCAAAATTGGGTTCTCCTTATCCTTTCTCTATGCCCAAGAAAGAATTTCCCATCCTTCTTGGTACAACTCTAAAACCATCACTTATGCTGCTCAAATCACTTTTATAATTTCCTTTGCACTTTAATCAAACCTTTCCCTCTTCTCTTGTTATGAAGCAATGACAGAGTCATAACAGATTTTATTGTGATGATGCTCATACAGGGGAATGGTTTGATAGGGATCCGATGCTTCTCTTAAGGCAGGCACAGTTTACAGGAGCAGCTCCAAATGTATCTGTTGCATACACCATGAATGGTCAACCTGGAGATCTCTACAGATGTTCCAGTCAAGGTTTAGAATATTTCTAGAGTCATAGCTTCCATGCGGATTTTCCTTTTTTATGATTGAAAATCATATAACAAAAATTTACAATGCAGAAACTGTACGTATTCCAGTAGATGCCGGCGAGACAATTCTTTTGAGAATTATAAACAGTGCACTTAATCAAGAACTATTCTTTACAATTGCCAACCACAGAATGACAGTGGTTGCTACAGATGCTGCTTATAGCAAGCCTTTCAACACTCAAGTCCTCATGATAGGACCTGGTCAAACAATCAATGTCCTGGTCACTGCTGATCAAACCCCAGGTCTATACTACATGGCAGCACGTGCATATCAAACAGCCATGAATGCTGCATTTGACAACACAACCACCACTGCAATCCTTGCATACAAATCTGCTAGCTGCAGTAAAAAAAATGGACAACAATCTTCAAGACCAACATTGCCAGTTTTGCCAGCCTTCAATGACACAGCCACTGCAACTGCATTCACAGCTGGGATCAGGGGTCTTTCCAATAATAAAGTCTTTACAAATGTTGATGTGAGCCTAAATTTCATAGTGGGGTTGGGATTAATCAACTGCACAAATCCTAATAGTCCAAGGTGTCAAGGACCAAATGGAACCCGCTTCACAGCCAGCATAAACAATGTTTCTTTTGTACTCCCGACAACCACTTCCTTAATGCAAGCCTACTATCAAGGCATCCCTGGTGTCTTCACCACAGATTTTCCTCCTGTTCCCCCTCTACAATTCAATTATACTGGCAATGTGCCCCGGGGGCTATGGACACCTTCACGAGGAACTAAGCTCTTCAAGTTGAAGTATGGTTCAAATGTGCAAATTGTTTTCCAGGATACCAGCATAGTGACAACAGAGGACCACCCTATGCATATTCATGGGTTCCACTTCTTTGTAGTTGGTGCAGGTTTTGGTAACTTCAACCCAGCAACAGATCCTGCAAGGTTTAACCTTGTAGACCCACCTGTGAAGAACACCATAGGAACTCCTCCTGGAGGATGGGTGGCCATTCGTTTTGTTGCTGATAATCCAGGTAACGTACTACTCTTATTCTCTGTCTTGCAGAGTTTGTGTCGGGCTTAGCATTGCATACTAACCAATCAATTACTTGTGATTTTTCATTCACTGTTGCAAATCAGGAATTTGGTTCTTGCATTGTCACATAGACTCACATCTGAATTGGGGTCTTGCAAATGCACTTTTGGTAGAAAATGGAGTTGGCCCATCTCAATCAGTGATACCTCCACCACCAGATCTGCCCCAATGTTAAGATCAAGACAGCATCATTAATCATAAATTTTATGTTCCTCAATTATTGGCTTTCTGTTTTACGAGGTCTTCAAATATTTTGCCAAATAGGCGGCAGTATTTGTTCTGTGCTGTTTCAGGGTCCAGAATTGGACGCTGCTCAATTGGGCAGTTATGTTAGCGTTTTTCTTGATTGGGTGTAAGTGTTGACTCTTTTACAAGAAAAATAAAATTCTTGTGTGATTTCTTATCATTACTATATATGAAGAGTTTTTATTTTTCTTTTGCAAGTGCATCATAGTATAAGATTTCCACATTTCGAGATATTAAGTTTTCTAATTATTTTGGACCGACATAATGAGTCCATCAATTTTGGATTGGGTCCAACGTCAAACACAAATAAACAAATTCATAAGCTCCATGCACCGTCTAAATGCTTTCCAATGATTAAAATCCTTTGCATAGTCATATGAATATAAGCGGGTGGTGTGTTCGGAATTTTTGACAAGCTAGGAGACGCTAGGACAAGTCATAATAGGGCACCGGATACGGGATCGGTCCTATATGGATTCATTACCGGACACTAGTAGACTACAGTATTGACAAGCTAGGAGACGCTAGGACAAGTCATAATCGCACTGCAAACTTTATACATACAAAAAAGTGTTGCTATCTTGTTCTATATTTCAGGTGGAAAAAATTACAGTATTGACACAGAACTTTGCAAATATCAACCATAAACAAAAATCTGCTATCCAGAGTGATCAATATTATGCAAATCAGATATAGTTATCTACTCGATGAGTTATGTAAAGAATAAATACACCATAGTAGACTATGTTAAAATGAGGATGGCTAAAAAAAGAAAAATACATACAACTTATTGCTAACTATAACCGTCACCAATAAAATCAAGGTAACAAATAGATCAAGCAAATATGAAATTAAAAAAATCAACTTGTACCTATAATTCAGTATCATTCTGTAGCAATTATTGGAGGGATGAGTTTAACACATACCAAACATGTGATTTCCTATGTTTATGCATTACTAGGGATATCCTCTTCTACCATCATATTTATGCCTACAATACAAAATGCAAATGCTCATTAAATAAATTACGCTAATATGTTAACACTCAGAAGTAATAGTCTCAGCAAAAAAAAATTGGATTATTTTTTTTAGAACCCAAAAAACGTTGTCTGAAAGGGATTTGAAAGCAAATTAACCAAATAGTCATGTATGAGTCATATTTTTTGCTTACATTAGAACAAATGTGTCTAAATAGCATCAAATCAATACACATGCTAAACATTTGTAACAATATAAAGAACCCATAATGATAAATTTTTAAAAAACAACAACATACATTCGGGTCCACCAAAGACTTAAGGAATGAGGTGACAATAGCTTCACTGCTTCAAACTCTTGAAACTTGATATCTTGGCTCATTATATGAGTCCAAATTGTTTTTTTACATTGACCTTAAATAACATGGACTTTTCATTAAGAACGTTAAGTTCTCTTTGATAATGTTCTAAATCAGCACACTTATTGGGGGTTATTTGAATGTTGAATTTTGAATTTAATGTTATAGGAGTTGATTGCATTTTGTATTTAATAGGAGCTGATTGCGTTTTGTATTTAACAGGAGCTGATTGCATTTTGTATTTAATAGGAATTGATTGTGTTTTGTATTTATAGGAGCTGCTTGCGTTTTATTAGGAGTTTCCTTTTTACGAGTTGATTACAGATTGTCACCAATTCAAATTTATTTGTAATTTGTAATTCTGAGCCTATTTATAGGCAATATTTCAATGAAATGAGCAAGAGTGTAAATACCAATTTTTATCTTGGTATCAGAGCAAGTCTTCCGCTAACAACTCTAAGTGAGGAGCGAAGCCATGTTCGACGCAAACCCTTTAGGGACCAGTACTACAAAGAAGCTGACAACTTCTGACCAGCGATCAACCTTCTATATGAACAATGCAAATGGACCAGGTATTCTATTGACCAACGTGGTGCTGAAGGGAGAAACAAATTATGATGCGTGGGCTAAGGCCATGAAAAACGCCATCAAAGCCAAGAACAAACTTGGATTTATCAGTGGTGATGTGAAAGAACCTCCAGAAAGTGAAGCCGATGAGTCTTTTGCTTGGACACAATGCAATTCGATGCTTAATAGCTGGATCCATAATACAATTGATCCGCAGTTGCAGCCTTACATTCAGTATTTCGACACAGCAAAGGAACTTTGGTAAGACCTGAAAGAGCGATATTCAGTTGCGAATATACCACGACTATATCAACTCTGCACCAGTCTTGCTAATATCAGGCAAGATGGAACCAAGGTTGGCACCTACTACACACGTCTGAGGGCTATCTGGGATGAGATAGATGCAAGCAAAAACCAACCTTCTTGTACGTGTGGAGCCAAATGTGTCGTGGCAATTTATAATAGTGATGAAGCTGAAAAGGAAAAGGTTTGCCAATTCCTTATGGGGTTGGGTGTTAATCAATTTGGTGCGTTGAGGACTCAGATTCTCAACTACCCAACCTTTCCCAATTTAAATCAAGCTTATGCAGTTGTGGTTCAGAAGGAGACACATCAGGATATGTCAAGAAAGAAGGATAAAAGAGCTGAGGTGGTCAGCTATGCTGCTAAGACTAATATAACTTCTCAAGCAGGATACAATCGGAGGATGGTACCACAACAACAAGCAGATCATGAACGGCTTATATATCCTCATTGTGGGAAGACTAATCATGATCCTTCTAGATGTTGGACAATCATTGGATATCCTTCTAATAGAGGAGGCAGTCGTGGAAGGGGCAGTTCATCAGGGGGTCTTTCCAACTACGAACAGGCTCGAGCTGTGCAAACAAATGGCGAGATGCAACAGGCCCGCCCTGTTCAATTCATGGGAGAACCTCAGCAAACTGGTGCTTACACTTGATCTTGTTACAAAGTTGGTTGCTTTAGTCGATCCATCTCAATAAAATGACAAACTCAAGGGTAAGTCTGTTAATTTTTAATGGCTTGTAGACAGTGGAGCTTCACAACACATAACAGGTTCAAAAGATTTGATGCAAGACATGAGGGCTATATCACCTTTGCCCGTGAGTTTGCCCAGTGGTACCATGGTTCTAGCAGAGCAACGTGGGAATGTGGTTCTTGATTCATCTTTTATTTTGTATGATGTTTTACATGTGCCACAGTTACGGTGCAATTTGTAACGCCCTGTCTGCAGCCAGTTAATTAACATTCATATGATAGTAAGTGCAGCATGCTCAACTTAATTAATGCGGAAGCTAACTGAATAATTTTTTCTCTTTTTCCTTATGTATTGCAAACTTTTTCACTTCCATGGCTAAAATAAAACGGACAGCATTTCCTCTGTATTTTGGACCTCTGGGGATAATTTCAACCTGATTGACAGTTTAATATAACTCAGGCATACCACAACATAGATAAAACATATTTCCCAACCATCCATGGCCTAGGCTATCTCATAATCATACTGTCTCAAAATAATGTCCATGATGTTGCTTATATAATTACATCAAATAAACAAAAGAAATGCAATTAAATAAGTAACATAGACCTGAGCATGCATCACTAATAGTATATACAGACTATCAACATGGCATAGATATCTCCTTTGCTCTCAAAAAATACATGGCACATACAACCCAAAATAAGGTATGTCAGGTACAAATCTAAATATCCGTAAGACCCTAACAATCATGTCAAGTAGTATCTCTCATCTGGCCTCTTGCCACGCGATGCCTCAGCACCATCAGCTCCTGTACCTGAAATGGTAATCCCTATAACGCGGGGTGAGATAATATAATTACCTCAGTAAGCTAGGGACCCTTGGAGGGCTCCTCCAACCCTAAGCTCACTTCTGGTATAATAATAGTATAAAAATCCATGCATGCATCAGAATATGTATGACAATGCAGTGTGCAATAATGTAATCCTACTGGCCAGAGAATATAACAAGTATGCATTACGCAAGGAAACACCGTCTTGCAACATACCGTATGAGGAAACACCGTCTCATACTATGCATAAGGAAACACCGTCTTATGCCTCACACAAGGAAACACCGTCTTGTGTGGCACACAAGCATACATACATATACATGCAACATATAATATTATTTTCACATACCATATCAAACTACCATCCTCCCTCGGAGTCTGGTGGAACAAACGGGGGATTAACCCCAAGGACCGAAAGCTTACCTGGCAAGCAGTGTCCTCCACTAATTCTCGTGTCCACAGCGTCACGATCTCTCACAAAGTCACAACCTAGTTCCAAGATGTGAAGACAATTAGTATTCCTATGTACCAGTCTATCACGCTTAATTTTCAAGCCTACACATACAAGAAACCTACACTTGATTTTTAGTCCAATTTATCAAAGTGTCCTAAACGGTCATTTCATAATTTTTCCTTTTACGGGAACCAATCCCAAGCATATTTAACAAAGGGACTCACCTATAAATCACCCTCCAACTACTCATACTATCAAAACCCCAATTATACAACCCTAAACTCCATGCATTTTGTCCAAAATCACAAGAAGGAGTTGGAGTAATTACCTTGGGAGCCACAAATCACTAAATAGAAGACAACCAAGCTTCCAATCCAAGAAATGCATCTCCCATAAGCACAAATCCGAAAATGACTTCACCAAATGGGTTCCACTTTCTCTCTCAACAACTCATTAATGGAGGAGGATGATAGGGATATGAAGAAGATGAAGATTAATGGGTTGATCCTCTTGTTTCATATGAATTTTTGAAAGCACAAGATGAAGAAAGTTGAAAAAGACACCTTCGGTTGAGAGAAACAGGAACACGACGATAATGAAAGTGAAAATAGGAAAGAGACCGTGTTACTTTCCTTTTAAAAGAGTTTAACTAATCCAAGTGGGTATAAGTTTATCTATCCCGCTCACTTAACTCTCATTCTAACTTTAAACACTAGTCCAAAATATTTTTATGGTAATATTTATAATTTTACTTTTCACTTTACGGTAACTTTATTTACCCGCATTTTTACTCATTAACTGTCATTTTAACTCCTTTTTCACCATAAGTGACTTTATTTCTTTTTCTTCTACTTTCTTATAATTATTCTTCAATTTCATGATTAAAATCATTACTTCATAATTAAATCCAACACTACATGTGAGGGTTATTATACAATTTGATTTTTGTGTCCCAATTATTAAAAGAAACAAAGAACAATGTGATTTTTTCTGACAAGGGTTGTGTATTGCAGGACCATATGTTGAGCCAGACGATTGGACTAGGTGACAACCGAGCAGGGGTCTATGTGATTCACTCTGCGCAACCATTTATTGTTGCTTTTTGCACTAGAGAAACTGCAGAAGTATGGCATAGACGATTGGGACATGCATCACATGAAGTTGTTTCTTTGCTTCCTTTTTCTAGTAGTTTGAATAAAGAAAATCAAAATAAGGCGTATGATATGTTATCAAGCCAAACAAGTTCGTAGTATGTTTCCTTTGAGTTTTAGTAACAGTAAAGCATGTTTTGATCTTATTCACTGCAACACATGGGGTCCTTATAAAACTTCATCTTATTCTGGTGCTCGTTATTTTTTGACAATTGTCGATGATTACAATAGAGCTATTTGGGTATACATGCTTGTAGATAAAAGTGAAACCTTTTCTAGATTGCGAAAATTTATTCTCATGATTCAGACTCAATTTCAGAAAACAGTTAAGGTGATCCGGTCTGATAATGGCACAGAGTTCAAAAATAATAATTTAACCAAGTTGTACGAAGATATGGGCATTATAAGTCAAACGTCTTGTGTTCATACACCAGAACAGAATGGAAAGGTGGAACGAAAACATAGACACATACTTAATGTGTCTCGTGTGTTGTTGTTTCAGGCAAACTTGCCGGTTGAATTTTAGGGAGAAAGTGTCTTGGCAGCCGTCTATATTTTAAATCGAACCTCATCTAAGGGTCTTGGAGATCGAACCCCACATGAGCTGTTACATGGTATTCCACCTGATTTTGAACTTTTAAGGGTTTTTGGAAGTTTATGTTATGCAGCAGTTAGCGCCAAACCGCACGATAAATTTAGTTCTCGTTCACATCGTTGCATTTTCATTGGCTACCCTATCGATCAGAAGGGGTGGTGTGCGATGGATCTAGAAACTCATGAACGTTTTGTGAGTCGTGATGTTCGCTTTCATGAAGATGAATTTTTATTTGCAGTAAGGAACCATGTTGATGATGAAGTTTTCTCGCCAACTCTTCCTGTCGTTATCCCACACAGTTTTGATCCTGTTTGTGATACTCAAAATGTTAAGGAAGAGAGGGGAAATCCTACATCCACGTATCCAGCTGAAAATGTTGAGGAAGAACATGATGTTGAACTCAATACTATTACAGGATCTACAGAGATTTTTGCTGCTCCAGCAGAAGATCCACTTGTACGTCGTTCTACTCGGACTCGGAAGCAACCAGAATATTTAAACCAATATGCCTGTAGAATTGAAACACATAGTACCTCTGCACCTATCACCAATTCCGATCGTGCTTCTCACATAAGGTACCCTTCACACAATTATGTTGATTTTGATAAATTTTCTCCTAAACATCGAGCATCTTTTAGCCGCTGTTGATGCAGGATATGAGCCAACAAATTTCTGTGAAGCAATGACGGATACCAGGTGGATTGATGCAATGAGAAAGTACATCTCATCACTTAAAGAAACCAATACATGGTGTATCACAGACCTTCCTCTAGGAAAGCATGCCTTGCCCAGTAAATGGGTTTTTAAAATAAAATATAATGTAGATGGTTCGATCGAGAGATTCAAGGCTCGTCTTGTTATTGCAGGAAATAGACAGGTTGAAGGAGAAGATTATGGTGAAACATTTGCACCCGTTGCCAAAATGGTTAGTGTGCGACCGTTGCTTGCTGTTGCATTTGGGAAGAAATAAGAGGTGCATCAGTTAGATGTACACAATACATTTTTAAATGGAGATTTGGAGGAAGAAGTCTATATGTGCTTTCCTCTAGGTTTTCGGCCACCCACTGGCTCTTCTCATCATGTGTGTTATCTTCAAAAGTCGTTATATGGTTTAAAGCAATCACCATGCAATTGGTTTTCTAAGCTCCTTTCTTCGTTGCTTGAATATGGATTTGAACAATCCAAGGCTGATTATACATTGTTTTCCTTTTCTCGTGGTGATGTATTCTTAGCTCTTTTGGTGTATATGGATAACATAATCTTAGCTGGGAACAATATCGCAGGTTGTATGCAGGTGAAAAATTATCTTAACACTTGCTTCAAGATCAAGGATCTGGGACCACTGAAGTATTTTCTGGGGATAGAGGTTGCCCGAAGTTAAGAGGGTATTTTCTTGTGTCAACGAAAGTACGCATTAAGCATTCTCGCCTAGGCAGACTTGAGTGGGAGCAAACCAGCAGTTACTCCCATGGAACAAAATCATAGGTTAGCTCTTGATGATGGACCCTTATTTGACCAACCAGAACGTTATCGATGGCTTATTGATAAACTTATATACTTGACCATCACCAGGCCTGATTTGAGCTATGCGATTAATGTTTTATCATAGTTCGTGCAGGCGCCACGTGAGACACATTCTCATGCGGTTACTCGTGTTTTACGTTACATAAAAAGGAGTCTCGGGCAGGGTGTTTTGCTGCCTTCAATTAGTGATTTAAAGTTACATGGTTATTGTGATTCAGATTGGGCATCATATCCCCTTACAATGCGGTCTGTTACAGGTTATTTTGTCATGCTTGGTCACTCTCCTGTATCTTGGAGAACAAAGAAACAAGTCATCGTAGCTCGTTCTTCAGTAGAGGCCGAATACAGGGCTAAGGCTGCGGTTACTTCAGAGTTGATTTGGCTTAAAGGATTTCTCTTGAGTCTTGGAGTTAATCATTCTGGTCCTATGGATCTCCTATGTGATAATCAAGCAGCAGTTCACATTGCTGCTAATCCAGTATTTCACGAGCGAACTAAACACATTTAGCTTGACTCTCACTTTGTTCGGGATCATATTTTCGCAGGTCATATTGCTACAGTGCATGTTCGTTCTCAATCTCAGCTGGCAGATTTGTTCACGAAGGCTCTTGGACACTCGGCCTTCCATGGTTTTCTTCCCAAATTGGGCATTTCATCCTTACATGCTCCAACTCGAGGGAGAGTATTGGAGGTTATTTGAATTTTGAATTTAATGTAATGGGAGTTGATTGCATTTTGTATTTAATAGGAACTGATTACGTTTTGTATTTAATAGGAGCTGATTGCATTTTGAATTTAATAGGAGTTGATTGTGTTTTGTATTTAATAGGAGCTGATTGCGTTTTATTAGGAGTTGCCTTTTTACGAGTTGGTTACAGATTGTGACCAATTCAAATTTATTTGTAATTTGTAATTCTGAGCCTATTTATGGGCAACATTTCAATGAAATGAGCAAGAGTGTACATACCAATTTTTATCTACCCTAAATAAAAAAACTCCATCAAAATTAAGTATTATTCGTGCGATGCACAGAGAAAAAAGAAATCAGTTTGTCTGTCTCGTAAAATTTATTGCAAATCGTAAAAATATATCTCTGCATTTTATTTAAATCAATATTGTTAGGTACCTAACTCCAACTCTTTGTACATATAGAGTTGGCAAATATTTGAGTTATTATGTTTAATATAAAGGAAGAAGAGCAAAATTTTAATTTAATTATAAAAAAATATTGGCGGGCTAGTCCTCCGGACCGACTCCAGTTTGCAACCTCTAATTGTCAGCATTATATACCAGCATGTAATAAGTTTTTATATTTATCCACACGAAAAAGTTCTTATATTTGCGTCTAATTTTTATATTTTATCTCAAAGATGGACATTCATTTATTACAATCAGATTTATAAAATAATAATAAATAATTATTTTTTGCAATGATTTTTGTCGTTAGTATTTGGAATTTTATAAATTTGTATTTACAAAAATTAAAATCAGATTTAGGAATTTAATTATAAAAGAAGAAGGATGAAATTTTAATTTAATTATAAAAATATGTTGTTGGGCCGGCCCTCTTGGCCGAGCTCGTTTGCCACCTCTAACTATCAGCATGCAATAGGTTCTTATATTTATCCAAAAAAAAAGTTCTTATAGTCACATTTAGGTTTTATATTTTATCCCAGAGATAGACTTTTATTTATTACAATCAGATTTAAAAAATAAAAAATAAATAAATTTTTTTGTAAGGATTTGTGTCGTTTGTATTTGAAATTTTACAAATTTATATTTACAAAAATTAAAATCAGATTTAGGAGTTTAATTATAAAAGAAGAATGATGAAATTTTAATTTGATTATAAAAATATTTTGGTGGGTCGGCCTTCTGAGCCGAGACCAGTTTTCCACCTCTAACTATTAGCATGTAATAGGTTTTTATATTTATCCACACAAAAATGCTCTTATAGTTGCATCTAGGTTTTATATTTTATCTGAGAGATGAACTTTCATTCATTACAATTAGATTTACAAAATAAAAAATAAATAATTATTTTTTTGCAAGAATTTGTGTCGTTAGTATTTGGAATTTTATAAATTGTATTTACAAAAATTGAAATCTAAATTAGGAATTTAATTATAAAAAAATACTGAAATTTTAATTTAATTATAAAAATGTGTTGCGTAATATTCCAAAAAAAATGAAAAAAAAAATTACGCTTAAAGCGCAAACCTTCCAAAAAAAAATGAGCGTTCAATGAAGCGCTGAACATTAACACACACACATATATATATATATGTATGTGTGTGTGTTTACGAATATGCGTTAATGATAATAATAATAATAACAAAGAAATAAGTAATTAGATATTAAAATAAATAATAATAATAAGTAAATTGATAAATGAAGAAAAATAGATATATATATATATATATATATATATGTATATATATAACTACATAAAACAAAAAAAATTAAGTTTTCAGCACTGAGGCTGCGCTTCTAGCATAGAGGTTGGAAGTATTGGATATATATATATATATATATATATATATATATATATATATATATATATATATATATATATATATATATATCATAATTGTGAAATAATTATTAAATAATAAAATTTAAATAAATAATAAATATAAATATAATATAATAACATAGTAGTAAATAAAATTATATATATATATATATATATATATATATATATATAAGGGTATAATAAATTGAAAATAAAGACACTACGTGGTAACACCCCACATCTCCAGCACAATGAAAATATAAGATTCATTTAACAAAACAATCATTACGTGATGTAGATATTATTTAGGAAAAGCAGAAGATTACGTAATATGAGTTATGTAACCTATACACGTAATATATTCTTCTCTATATAAATACGTCCTTGCATAAAATGAAAGAAAGAAAATCAAAGACGGAGGATAAGAAAGAACAAAAGGAAATCTTAAGAGAGAAAACAAGAGGATTTGGGAGGAGAAAGGAAAACAGAATCAAAATAAGGTAATATTGAGTGATGACAAAAGTTCTCTTATTTTTATTTTTATTTTTATTTATTATTTATTTTTCGAAACAAAAATTTATTTACAAGCCTCTGTTGTTCTACCAAATTATTCTTTTTATTTATTCTTTACTTGGAGTTTATTTCATTATAGTAGTTTGATTTGTTCAGTAATTTTATTTCTTACAGTATCTATAGTTTTCTTTTAAATTCTATTTCCTTTCACATATTAATTATCTAGTGTTGTAATTAATTGGTACTAAATAATTACAAAGAGAATGTGTAAATTTAATTGATGAAGACTGCTATGAACTGACCCACAGAGTTGGGTTCAGACGATTATAGGGTAAGGGACGCCTTATCGTGGTTTGAGCTCCTCCACAATAAATCTTTCATATGCAGAGAATCACAAAAATTAGGAAATTATTTAGCTTCAGTTAAATATTACACAATATATTATTCTATTATATTATTTCATTTTATTAAATTATCTGAGAGAATGGTATTTTCCGTTATTACGGCTAGAAATGGTTATAGTTAGAAAATCTCAATATTACTGAGAATTTTTTCACGTGTGTTTGTTTTATGCTAACCTTTTCAGAAAATCATAATGCCTAGTCTAAGCTTATCAGGTGAAGGATGGAGTATCAATGTTTACGCTTACGAGGACCGCATGGAGTTTTATATTGTAGTAGGAAATCAAGGAGCTGCTGCAATATTCTATGCTAAAAGTGTTGAGACCTACACCTATAGACTAGATTAGGACATGAATTTTGTATTGTATAATTATGTAACGCAGTATGTAGAATATAAGTTAAAGTGATGTAATATTTAGTAGAACGTAGGACCAATGTAAAATAACTTCCGTATGTACCTTACTTAATAGTATCTATAAAGTAACATTGGTGGATGTTTGTATAGTTCCTTTTTAATTTTCTTATCATCAATATTAAAATTTAAAGAAATCTTGTAATATCCCTTATAAGAGTTAATTTTAAAGGATGTTATATTTTATGGTATCAGAACAACGGTTCAGGTATATATAGGACCTAACCAATTATAGTTGTTTGGTATTTTGTCATAGATCATGCATATTTTGAATTATTTTAATGAGCCTGATCAACTTACTATGGCAGATACAAGGCAAACATCTTCAACTTCTGAACCAGAAGTTAACCCAGTGACTAATGCGTTTACCCGGGTAGCAGAAGCTCTTAGAGAACAGACTGTAACTAATCAACAAATTATTCAGGAGTTGAGGGAGGACCGTGCAACCAGAAATCACACCCATAATTCTGAAAGTGAAAGTGGACCTAGAACTGCAAATACTCAAGGAGGACCTAATGCTGATTATAAAGGACTTATTGAATTTCGTAAGCATAAACATTTCACTTTTCGTGGAGATTATAATCCTGAGGCAGCTATGGAATGGGTAAAAGAACTTGAGAAAATATTCGTGGTAATGGACTGTCCTAATACTCATCGTTTAAACTTTGCCACATACTTGTTGATTGGAGAAGCAGAACATTGGTGGACAAATACCAAAAGATATTTCCAAAGCCAAGGAATAGAGATTACTTGTCAATCTTTAAAGATGCCTTTTTGGAAAAATACTTTCCTCAGGGTGTAAGAAATAGAAAATAAATAGAATTCCTTGAACTAAAACAAGGAAACATGATTGTTGGAGAATATGTGGCAAAATTTGAGGAATTATCCAGATATTCTAATTATATACAGAATCAACCTAATGAGGAATGGCTGACAACTAAATTTGAATATGGACTAAAACCTGAATTAAAAAGTATGATAATAGGACATCAAATCGGGAATTTTTCATCATTAATAAACAGGTGTAGAGACATTGAAGTAAGCATGAAAGTAGCTGAGGAGAAAAGAGAAAAAGATAGAGCTTCAAATCGGAGAAGAAATGATGACAACAAAGGGAAGTTTTCACGAGCGCAAAACTCAGGAAATAATTTTGCTAAGAATGGAGGGAAAAAGATTGTAGGTCGAACGAATTCCCATATTCAGGTATGTCCAAAATGCAAGAAAAATCATGCTGGAGAATGCTTAGCAGGAAGAGGTGTGTGTTTTAAATGTGGGAAGCCTGGACAAATGTTGAAACAATGCCCTCAAAATCAAGGTCAGAATTTATTAAACCAACCTACAACAAGAGGAAGAGTTTTTACCTTAAGTGGTCAAGAAGCGGCTCAAGCTTCAAACTTGGTTCAAGGTACGGGCTTAATACAAGATTCTCTTATAACTGTACTTTTTGATTCTGGGGCTTCTCATTCTTTCATATCCCTATCTTCTGCTTAAAAGTTAAAATTGCCAATTTCCACTTTATCTTCTTATCTTGAAATCGTTCTTCCTACTGGAGAAAAGATAACCACATCTCAAGTATGTAGAAATTGTCATTTTCAACTTGAAAGAAAATTGTTTGAAGTAGATTTAGTTTGTTTGCCTATGATTGATATAGATGTGATTCTTGGTATGAATTGGTTGTCTAATAATGGTGTGGTCATTGATTGTTATAATAAAAACATAATTTTCACAAAAGAGTTAGAACTTCCCAATGAATATTTATTCTTGTCAACTTTCTAACTTAGGAAGAATTTGTTAGATGGAGCACAAGGATATGTTCTCTTTAATCTTTCAGAAGCAAAGGTTAAACCTGATGCAACCAACATCCCTATTGTCTCTGAATACTCAGAGGTTTTTCGGATTAAATTCCAGGTTTACCCCCAAACAGAGAAATTGAATTCTCCATTGACCTAATACCTGGAGTAGGACCAATTTATATTGCACCCTATAGGATGTCACCTGTAGAGCTTGTTGAACTAAAGAAACAATTAGAGGAACTTCTATAAAAACAATTCATCAGACCAAGTGTGTCACCTTGGGGAGCACAAGTGCTCTTTGTCAAGAAAAAAGATGAAAGTATGAGATTGTGTGTGGATTATAGGCAACTAAATAAAGTCTCCATTAAAAATAAATACCATTTGCCTAGAATAGATGACCTTTTAGATCAGTTGAGAGGAGCCACAATGTTTTATTAAATAGATTTAAGATCCGGATATCATCATATTAGGATTAAGACTGAAGATGTTCCAAAGATAGCCTTTAAGACTAGGTACGGACATTATGAGTATCTAGTGATGCCTTTTGGATTAACAAATGCTCCAGCTATATTTATGGATTATATGAATAGGATTTTTAGATCTTACCTAGATCAATTTATAGTAGTGTTTATTGATGATATTTTAATATATTCTAGAAATAGAGAAGAACATAAGGAGCATTTAAAGATTGTTTTACAAATTTTAAAAGATAAACAATTGTATGCCAAACTTTCAAAATGTGAATTCTGGATGGAAGAAGTTAAATTCTTAAGACATGTTATATCAAAAGAAGGAGTGACAGTTGATCCTAGTAAAATTGAGGTTGTAGTACACTGGGAGAGACCTAAAACTATTACTGAGATCGGGAGTTTCCTAGGATTGGCAGGATAATATAGAAGAATTACTAAAGGATTTTCACAATTAGTATTACCTTTAACTAGGTTGACTAGAAAGGGAATCCCTTTTCT